>NC_141223.1:20477500-20630000 GCF_054856515.1 Filicampus tigris
AACTGATGCTTTTAACAAGGATTGCGCCGCTCGTGTGAGGTTTTGTTTTTCCTGCCATCTTGTCACGTAAGCACATAATGCCTTGCCCATTTTTTTATATTATTTTTTCTATTTATGCTTTAATCATCGATTATTAATACCTCTGAATCGATGCAGAATCTTTTAAATAAAATGAAGGATGGTTAGAAAGAACGATTATCGTTCCCACCCTAATACATTTATATATATTATATATGTTTAATATATATATATATATATATATATATATATATATATATATATATATATATATATATATATATATATATATATATAGGCGGCATATATAGGCGGCACGGTGGTCGACTGGTTAGCATGTCCGCCTCAAGGTTCAGAGGTCATGGGCTCGATCCCGGCTCCGGCCTCCCTGTGTGGAGTTTGCATGTTCTCCCCGTGCCCGCGTGGGTTTTCTCCGGGAACTCCGGTTTCCTCCCACATTCCAAAAACATGCATGGTAAGTTGATGGTACACTCTAAATTGCCCCTAGGTATGATTGTGAGTGCGGATGTTTGTCTCTGTGTGCCCTGCGATTGGCTGGCAACCGATTCGGGGTGTCCCCCGCCTACTGCCCGAAGACAGCTGGGATAGGCTCCAGCATGCCCCGCGACCCTTGTGAGGATAAGCGGTATAGATAATGGATGGATATATATATATATATATATATATATATATATATATATATATATATATATATATATATATATATATATATATATTAGAGCTGTCAAACTTATCGCGTTATTGGGCGGTAATTAAATTTTGCAATTTATCGCGTCAAAATATTTGATGAATTTAACGCATGCGGAGAATGACTACCCATGCATAATCCCACTCAGTGCAGTGCAGTAAACAGCAGAGCGGATGCTCACTGTAATAGTATCAGGTAGGCCCTCTGGGGGGGAATTCATATTCTTAAAAAATACAGATGGAACAATAAATAAGCAGGTAGTCATATGCACTCAATGCAAACGGTGATGTACAGTTTCCTCCAGGTCGCAGATATCGCCCACGGGAGTATAAAGAAGCATTTCGAAAGAAGAGGGCAGCTTTAAATCTCAGAAATGTGAATTAATTGGTTTGCCACAGCGACTGAGAATGAGTAGAGAAGGGGGCTGTCTTGTTTTGTGTGAATGAAGTCATCTAACACACGACGTGCTGATAACTGTACTGTTTCTCATTCACTCTCATAGGAGAAAAGAGCATAACACGTCATATGAGCCAATCACAGTCGTTTGCAATTCACGGACCACTCGGAAAACATAAACTCTAAGAATATTCCAAGGGCCACATATATGTGTACATTACACACACACTTTGTTTGCACACATTTGAAATACTTCTGTCACTGTTCTGAGGCCCTTTTGGGTTATTGTTTTTGTAGTGAGTAAAAATACTGTCTACTACAGAAAGAATGTTAATAATTTTTATTTTAAAAGTTCAATTTTCATCTCATGAGGATTTGTTGTAAAAATATATCACATATGAACAGTATGTTGAATGTATATGTCTTGTGTCTTTTATCTTTCCATTTACAGTAAAATATGGCAATTAATTACGATCAATTATTTTTTTAAGCTGTGATTAACTTGATTAAAATGTTTAATTGTTTGACAGCCCTAATATATACACATACGTATAAAATGTATGGAGGGTGGTGCTTGTGCTGAAAACGCACTTTAAATCCACCCATCCATTTCCTACTGGGCTTCTCCTTATTAGGGTTACGGGTGAGCTGGAGCATCTCCCAGATGACTTTGAGTGAGAGGTGAGAATTTTTTTTAGTTTCTCAGAACTGTGAAGGAGTCTACCACACTGCCCCTATTTTATATATTCATTGATTGATTGATTGATTGATTGATTGATCGTAAAGTTTATATGTTCAAGGGGAGTAGGAAGAAGTAAAAAAACTTGTCTAGTCCTACCCCTTGTTCACTATAAAGTATTAGAAACCATGTTCTCCTTTAATACGAAGGTGGGTTATTCATAAATACATACATAAAACTAAACTAAAAACAACGCTTATTTTTACATATAAGTAAACGCTATAAATAGAAATAAAAAAACAAAAATATAAACATAAATAGACATGCCCCTATTTTACACGTGGATAGATAATCATATTCATAAACCAAAACTAAAGACAGTAAGTAAAGAGATTCACTTTCATTTCCTGTGTCTATACTTGATTTATATATTTTTGTAATACTATATTTTTATTCTATTTATTTGACCTCTTTTTAAATACTGAAAATGATTCACAACTTTTCAGTTGTATTTCATAATTGTTCCATAAATTCGCACCTTTTGAAGAAACACACATTTGCTTTATGTTTGTTCTTGTCCTTGATTTTTTTAAAGACACTTACCCCTTAGACTATAACAAACTTGTCTGATTTTGAACAGCTTCTGGATACTGTGGCAAAGTCAGTTATTGTAAGCTTTGTACATCATTTGTGCTGTTTTAAATTCAACAAAGTCATAGAATTTGAGAGTGTTTAACTTGACAAATAATGGATTTGTTGATTCTATATAAGATGATATAATAATTCGTATGGCCCTTCCCAATTCTTTTGTGTATGAAATGAGGGAAACACTGCTTATTGTGCAAAATACTTTGAGTGAATTGTGATCACTTGTGATTATCTAATTACAAAATTAGATCATTTCTTTTATAATCAAATGACTTGATTTGGATGGCACTTGATTGATTCTTTTGCAGTTTTGTCAATGGACACACATAAAACAATCCAAACATTTTATGACATGAAGGCTTATTAATGTTCCTGTTGAATTCAAGCTGAAGGGGATCAAGGGAATGAGAACAAGGAGTCGAGGAAAGGCGAGGAGGAGGAGGAAAGCCAGGAAGTGTGGCATAATTGGGCCAACACTTGACTCTTGCAAGGATGACAGCTCTCGACTCCTTCTTTTCTCTTTAATGCTTCTCATCCTAATTGGGCCCTATAATCAATGCCTCCTGCTGATTGCATTTAAGCAACACACGCACCCTCATGTCCACGCACCGATAATTCTACAGACAGTCATCCACGTCTTCACAGACATTATAGCTGGAGCCTGTCTCGGCCGTCTTCGGGCAGTAGGCGTCGTACACCCTGAATTGGGTGCCAGAAAATCGCAGGGCACACACAGACAAATACTCGCAATCATACCTAGGGACAATTTAGAGTCTTCAATGAACCTACCATGCATGTTTTTGGAATGTGGGAGGAAACCGGAGTAGCCGGAGAAAACCCACACAGGCATGGGGAGAACATGCAAACGCCACACAGGAAGGAAGGGATCCAACCCACGACCTCCACACTGTGAAGCAGACGTGCTAACCAGTCGACTACCGTGCTGCCCGAGACCACGATAACTTCCTATTTTCATAATGCTTTATCCCAATCAAAACGAGTGTATGCTTTAATTTAATTTGAGGAGTCAGTGCTCTTCACTATATTTCAACAGTATGATTATTTCTTCATTTTCCTTGGAACCTTTCGACATTCGGCATCTTTTGTCATTGAACAAATGCTGCAATGTCTGCGATTAGCTGGTAACCAATACAGGGTGTACCCCGCCTACTGCCCGAAAACAGCTGGGATAGGCTCCAGCACCCCCGTGACTCTCGTGAGGATAAGCAGTTTGGATAATGGATTTCCTTTAGTAAACCTTCACCACCTAATGAGAATGACGGATCACTTCCTTCTGAATAATCAATACAAGTCTAAAGCAGCTACAGCAAGTCACACGACTAAGATTGTTTGTTTCTGAGCGACATAAATATGACTATGAATTTTTAAGTTGAATCTTAATGGCTCACCTGCAATTTATTTATTTATTACCTGTTCATTCTAAAAATACAGACATTTCTGCAACAATAAGACAGACAACAATTACATCAACTCATAACAAGTGTAAAATTTAAAATACACTGTCACAAACACAAGGCTGTACAAAATATTTCATGTCTGATAATTATTACCTTATCCTGCTGGCAAGTCTGCTCCAAAGTTCAATATTAGATGGGTATATATCTAATGCCTCAACTAAAAAAAGGTTAAATGAATTTAAATGTACAGAGAAAAATAGTTTGAAATGGATTTGCAGATCTGGCTCACCAATATGTTTTAAAATATGTTTTAACATTTTTTTGTTTGTTCTTTGCTGAAGGCAGTGCATCACTAGCTTCTGCTACCACCTAGTGGTAAAATAAGGAGCAAATATGACTATTAATGATCAAGGACCAGTTATGTCTTATGTCCAGAATGTCCCTATTGTGGGACTAATAAAGGCTTAATAGGCAGATTCTAATACAATTTTATTATGCATCATAACATACAGTGCTTAGAAACGGTATTAAACATAGGTTTGTGCCACAGCTGCCCTAGTAGTAAGAACAAGTATTATTATGTTACTATTACCACCAGTATGTAGAAGCGCCAATGACATTCTTTATATATATATATATATATATATATATATATATATATATATATATATATATATATAATGGTCAAACTGAAAACAAGCTCACTTAAAATGATAGCGATAAAACAATCTTCATTATGCAGGATGGTCTGTATAAGATTTAGTTTAATGCATGTATAGATGCTGGATGGACAAATTGTCACTTTAAAATGTCACTCTAATTTGACATAATTGAATAAACTAAATTTGCATTTGGGGCTGAGCCAATTTAATCGACTTCTTACTACCACCGTGCATTGTCATGTTGCAGTTATAGAAAACTAAGAACATAATAAAAAACATGAATAGCTTTGAATATAAGGGATGTGTGTTGAAATGCTTTCATACACACAAGTGAAACACTTTCATACACGCTAGTGAAACGATTTCATACACACAAGTGAAATGCACTCACACATGCTATTGAAATGTTTTCATACACACAAGTGAAATGCTCTCATAAACCCTACTGAAATTTTTGTTTCTCATAAACACAGGTGAAATGCACTCATAAACTCTAGTGAAATGCTTTCATACACGCTAGTGAAATGCTTTCATACACACTTGTGAAATGCTTGCATACACACAAGTAAAATGCTTTCATACACACTAGTGAAAATGCACTCACACATGCTACCGAAATGCTCTCATACACACAAGTGAAACGCTCTCATAAACCCTACTGAAATTAATAAACAGGTGAAATGCACTCATACACTATAGACTCATACACACTAGTGAAATTTTGGTTGCTCATAAATACAAGTGAAATGCTTTCATACACACTAGTGAAATTTTTGTTGCTCATAAACACAAGTAAAATACACACTAGTGAAACGCAGACACCCAATCCACTCTGGACTATCACAACACAGATAGCCATTTCACCAAGTGGTGCACAGACAACCATCTCCAAATCAATATCAATAAAACAAAAGACTCACAGTTCAACAACCGACCCCCCCAACCCATCCCAGCACCCCACCATAAACACTTACAGTTGAAACAGTGAACACATTTAAATATTTGGGAATAACTCTGGTCACTTTCACCAGCACACTACGGACATTCAAAAAAGAAGCCAACAAAGACTGCCAGTTATGTGCAAACTTAAAGGACTCTTATGTTGCACCCAACCTAATGTTATTACTTTATCAAAGCATCATTCAACCCATTCTTTTGTATTATTCCACATGCTTCTTCACTATTCTTTCTGTAACTAACCGGTCCAAACTTGCACGCATCACAAACACAGCTGCCAGAATCATTGGTCTCCCCACATCTAATCTCACATAATTTAACAAAGGTCCATCTCTCGCCTAGCAAACACTATAGCAGCCCACCCACTACACCAATATTTCAGACTGCTACCATTGGGGTGAAAATACGGAATGATTAAGTTGAGGATGGCTCACCTGGAAAAAAGCCCAATACTTGCAGCTATAGCCACCTTGAATAGCAGGCCTCCCTTGCTGACTTGCCTGTATGCTACTGCCTTGTTTTTGTCCTGTGTTTTATTGTCGTTTATTGTTGTTTTGGGTGTTTGTGATGTGCAATTGTGCCCACTCTGTAATGTATACAGTCAGTGAAGATAAATTTCACAACAGGGACCAATAAATCTAATCTAATCAAATTCTGTTGCCTCTCACCATACAACGGCTCACTTTTTGTTGTCTCACTGTATCGCAGATAACCCCAATGAATGAGGCACTACTATATATACGTTTGTATGTATGTATGTATGTATGCATGTATGTATGTATGTATGTATGTATGTATGTATGTATGTATGTATGTATGTATCTATCCATCTATCTATCTATCTATCTATCTATCTATCTATCTATCTATCTATCTATCTATCTATCTATCTATCTATCTATCTATCCATCTATCTATCTATCTATCTATCTATCTATCTATCTATCTATCTATCTATCTATCTATCTATCTATCTATCTATCTATCTATCTATCTATCCATCCATCCATCCATCCATTGATCTATCTATCTATCTATCTATCTATCTATCTATCTATCTATCTATCTATATATCTATCTATCTATCTATCTATCATCTATCCATCTATCATCCATCCATCCATCCATCCATCCATCTATCCATGCAGACCATACTATATTTACTCACTAGAGATGCTGATTTTGATCTTTAAATGTATTAATGTGGCCATACTGCAACAAGTTTGTTTAGCTTTAATCAAATTTAGCAAAGTTGACCCGAACAGGTTTTGCTCTCAACCAATCAGATGATGAAAAAAATGCTGACATCATTGAGTATTAGTGCTCTGGGCTCTCGCCGTGTGAGGATATATTTGAAATGTGTTTTTTTTTCTTTTTTTAAAGTAACGGTCCTTTTGCTAATCAGCACTACGGATGTTGAGCCCTATGGGCAGATTCGATACATGGCAGCGCATCGAGACTGAAATCTGATTGAACAAAAAAAAATCTAACATCCATCCAACACTATGAAATGAAGACAACAGACTTTGGGGGATTAATTAGTGCAATTTTATGGAACAAACACTAGAAATTAAATGTAAGTGAGTGCTTCTGAAAGTGTTTCAGCCAACAGAGAATGCTTCCAGAACTATTACAACATGAGGAAAGTATTTCTTAAAACTTTTCCACTCTGGACATGAGATGCTTCCTGGTGTTTTTTTCAGGCTTAAAGAGAATCAAGTAGCACTTGGGTGCAAAGATGCAGCCCAGGAGGCCGTAGCTGGAGGCCAGGATGGCAAACACCTCAGTGACTGTGGAATATTTTCCTGGGGAGCTGATGTAGGCGGGAACAAAGGCCACCCACACGGCGCAGAAGATGAGCATGCTAAAAGTGATGAAACGTGCCTCATTATAATTGTCCGGAAGTTTCCGGGCCAGGAAGGCCAGCAGGAGGCAGATGCAGGCCAGTAGGCCGATGTAGCCCAGGACCAAACAGAAGGCCACAGGCGAGCCCTCGTCGCAAAGTAGAATGACAACGGCGCTCTCGCGGGGGATCAGCTGGCGAGGGGTCGGGGGAGCCACGATGAGCCACACAGTGCAGATGAGCACCTGTATGAGTGAAAAGTTTAATAAATATACAAAAAGTAGACCCTGCCAAGGTTATTATAGTTAACCAAAATGAACAAAGTAACTACAACAAAAATTGAAAAAAACAAGCTCTAGTGAACAAAATAAAATAGGGAGCTTTTCAAAAAATGTTAACTAATTAAAACTACATTTAAATTTTATAAAACTAAATAAAAATAACAATAATACTATACTCTTAGTGTTTAGTTTTTTTTCATATATATATATATATATATATATATATATATATATATATATATATATATATATATATATATATATATATATATATATATATATATATATATAAACTAAAAAAAGACCACACTCTAAGAACTGATTAAAATTAACTCAATTTAAAAAAACAAAAACAACAAAATGAAAAATAACCACTGAAAAATGCCAAACAGCTAATAGTAGAATATAAAAGGAAATCCCATATCATGGCCCATATAAATGTATATGGGGGATATTTTTTTATTGTTTTTCAAACCCCCCAAGAATCCTAAAAAAAAAAAAAAACATTGCTAAGCATTCAATATGTTTTCCATGAAAAATGGGGAGGAGGAAATGGGGGAAAGAAATCCCTGAAAAAAAAAAAAAAACATTCAAAGTCCTGACAAACGTTTTTTTTTTTTGTTTTTTTTTTTGTGGATGCAATATGCGAAAATATAGTCTATGAACAGTCCTCACCTGAACCAGAGTGCAAAGACTAATAATGGCTTTTTGCTGTGCGGGCCCGAACCATTTCATGACTCTACTCCCGGGAAGTGAGGCCTTGAATGCCATCAGCACCACAATGGTCTTCCCCAGGATACAAGAAACGCAGAGTACAAATGTGATGCCGAATGCCGTGCGGCGCAGCATGCAGGACCACTCAGAGGGCCGGCCAATGAAGGTGAGCGAGCACAGGAAGCACAACGTTAAAGAGAAGAGCAGAAGGAAGCTCAGCTCTGAATTATTGGCCCTGACCACGGGGGTGGTCCTGTGGTAGGAGAAGACGAAGACCACGACGCAGGTGCAGAAGGAACCAATGAGCGATATGGCCATCAATGTGATGCCCATGGTGTCGCTGAATGAGAGGAACTCCACCTGTTTGGGAATGCAGGCGGTCCTCTCGCTGTTGGACCAGAACTCGGGTAGGCAGCGCACACATTCTATGGCGTCTAGAAAGAGACGTAGGAACACGGTACCAGAGAGTCTTGTCACGTACGAGGCACGAGTATGCTCACCGGTCTGATTGCTAATCTCCCCTGCTGTACAAACCACGCAATCATGGCAGCAGATAGGGAAGTTAGGTCGGATTGCCTTGCGGGTGCCGGGAGAACAGATGTTGCTGCATACTGATAGTGGGACCTGTGCAACAAGGGCAACACTAACTACACTGGTTCGTATATAGTCACACAACAAAACAGAGACGGTCACCAGATGCGTCATTAGGTAAAGACACACAAGCTAAAGAGATGCAATACAAGAGCTGTATCCAAAACTCTTTTTCTGCATGAAAATTTACATTGTGCAACAATGACCGGAGGGGTACCACCACTTTTGTCCATGTGTTACCCATCGTAGTGAACGCAATAGAACAGCGGGTCGGACTTGGTGGGAATGGAACATCCTCATTTAACCACTCTCCATCTGTGCTGTATCTTTGGTAAAGGCAGATTTTGTTGACACTTTGATCCAGCTCTTGTATTGGATAGTGTACCTAATGTTGTGTTTCCACCAGTATTTCAATGCGATCTCTACTTGGGTCTGGTTGCCGTTCCACACAATGTCCTCGCTTTGGATTTGGAGCTTCTGCTGTCTGTCGCTGACCGTCTTGTCAAACTTTCCGATGGTGACAAACTGCATCCCTCCGCTTGGTCTCAGCTGCCAGTTGACCAGGTCGTACATGGCCGCCGGGTCGCCATTCTCGTCAAATGTGATTTCATCCCCAAAGGAGTTGAAGTACTCCACTTGTTTTACATAGTGAAGCAGCTAAGGATAAAGAGTATTGGTTAGATGATTAAGAACCAAAAATCACTACACTACTCTCAAAAAGGTGTACGGCTTTTGGGTGAAATTTCAGGATGATCCAAATTTTCAATTTTTCAGTAGTTTTTTGCGCAACTTATTGTTCTCTAACAAGGAACTGAATGGCAAAATTCACAACAGAAATGTAATCCATCAAGTGACCAATAAATCTCCAAGAGTGTCCACTTTTATGCCTTCTCGTGTCTCTCCCAACCTCTCTGTATCATTGTGGCAATCTGCTGATGACAATCTGTGCCACTGTAAGACCATTGGCCACATCCCTTTGACAGCATCCTGTTTGAAACCTTGCAATGGCAAGCCTGTTGTTCAATTATTAGTGTCATCTTGGTCTTGTGATGTTAAAATGTGAACAGCATGATGAATAGTTTTGATTAAATATCAATTCTAATTGAACCAGGAAATGTATTGGTCGATTCATGGATCAAATGCCTGTTGTGTATTTTGCTCTAGGTATTTTGGCTCTTTGTTAAAGAGCAAGGTATGCAACAAATATTGAAACATTGAATGATTGAACGTGCATTCAACAATTTAGAATGTTAGGTGGTAAAAATTAATTAAGTTCACCTGGAAAATAGGAAGGTCAGATTAACTCATTCACTGCCAACTGATTTCAAAGCAGGTTTGCCCATGTTTGCACAACCTTTTAAGAGCATTTTGACTGATCATTCAAGACCCACAGAATATTGTGTTCTGTGACTCAACTCAACTCAACTGTATAAAGCACTTTAAGACAACCACCACTGTATAAAAAGTGCTGTACATGGAGCAAAACTAAATCATACAAACAATAAATCAAATTCATAATGAAGACGATAAAAACCACAAAAAAACAGATTCATGCTGTATCAAAAGCCAAAGAATAAAACTGTGTTTCAAGACGAGTTTTAAAAATGGGAATCGAGGGGGCTTGCCTAACGTTTAGCGGGAGCTCATTCCAAAGAGTGAGACCGGCAACGGAAAAGGCTCGATCCCCTCTGAGCCTTCGCTTAGTCCTCAGTACCTCTACTAGCATCTTGTCCGCAATCCCGAGGCCCCAGGCAGGTGCATTGGGGCTCAGATAGGTAAGATGGGGCGAGGCCATTTAAAGATTTGAAAACAAATAATAGAATCTTAAAAATAACTCTAAACTGTACAGGGAGCCATTAAAGGGGCGCCAGAGTAGGAGTTATATGCTCCCTCTTACGAATACCAGTCAAGAGGCGAGCGCCAGCATTTTGGACCAACTGGAGAAACTTGATGGAATTGTCTCACTCCAAATCAAAGTGCATTATAGTAATCCAGCTGAGATGTGATGAAGGCATGAATTACTCTTTCTAAGTGCTGTTGAGAATGGCGTGTGTACCACTACACCATCAGTGACCCTGGCCTCAATGTGAAAGTGTCTTTTTTGATCAGCGAGACATAGATCTTACAGTCGTCCACATAGCATTCATTCATTCATTCATTATCCATACCGCTTATTCTCACAAGGGTCGCGGGCGTGCTGGAGCCTATCCCAGCTGTCTTTGGGCAGTAGGCGGGGGACACCCTGAACTGGTTGCCAGCCAATCGCAGGGCACAGAGAGACAAACATCCGCACTCACAATCACACCTAGGGGCAATTTAGAGTATCCAATCAACTTACCATGCATGTTTTTGGAATGTGGGAGGAAACCGGAGTACCCGGAGGAAACCCACGCAGGCACGGGGAGAAAATGCAAACTCCACACAGGGAGGCCGGAGCCGGGATCGAACCCACGACCTCTGAACTGTGAGGCGGACGTGCTAACCAGTCGACCACCATGCCGCCGTCCACATAGCAGTAGAAGGAAATACCATGTTTCATTAAGATGGAACCCAAATAGAGCAGATACAAAGAAAACAGGAGAGGCCTCAGAATTGAACCCTGTGGAACACCATATGAGAATGTAGCAGTGCAGGACCATGGGTAACAAAAAGTTCTGCCACCAGAAAAAACATTTACAGATGTTTCCATTCTTTTGTTTGTACATACCCTGTACGAATCTAAAGTGATGCAACACTGCCATCTACAGGGATCTGTTAGTCATTACAGTTGTGTACAAACCTGAATTTCATAGACAAGCTCAGCCTGTTCCATGCCAACCCTTTGAAAAACGTACTTGACGAATATATATTCCCGTGGCAGTGAACGGTTGGTTTCTAGTTAAATATAAACGAGTAAGTTCACATGGAAAGGTTCTAGCGCATTTTAGGTTAATCCTGAAATATCTCTAATTTATTGTGAGTTATGTATTTTGTACCTGCCATGGCTGGATGCTATGTACATTTGGACACGCCTGAAGAGTAAGAGGACCTTTCCCATCCTCACAGCCTCCCATGCTCCTCAGTGCATACACTATAGCATACACTGCTTTGTAGACATTGTAGGATATCCTCAGCTGGGACACATCCGAGTAGATATTTGCCACTGTCCTCAGATCTTCTGCGCCAGTGCACGGTGGTTTAACATTTCCCTCACCAAGACTGCATTGGAAAACCTCTTCCCAAAATGGTATCAGAAAAGGGTCTTCACTAGCATTGGTGCTAGATGGACTCAGGCGGAGCAGGAAGTCCCGCAGTCCGGGAATGTGCATTCGCCGGATGGCAAAGCCCATGGAGCCCTGCAGGATGGCACAGTACTTCTTGGGAGTAGAGAGGACAGCCGCTGTGCTCCAAGCTTCGCTGGCCAGCCACTGGATCCCTTCCAGACCCTCTCTGCAATGATGGAATAATGATATTTCAGTGACTGTCACACTCCGGGCTGGTTGAAAAATAAAGATGTATCCCACCTGAGAGCTACATCGAAGAGCGCCGCTGCATCTTGTTCCACGGCAAACACAAGGACCACACGCGCCCCGGAGGAGCGGATATTGGAAATGATGGATCGAATTGCCTTCTGTGCTCGGTTTTTGGGGATGATTTCATGGAAGGCCACACATGCGCCTAGTTGTCTAACCTGAGACGTACAGTAAGGCAGTGTTTCCCAACCTTTTACTGAGCCAAGGCACATACTGCACATTAGAGTAATTTCACGGCACACCACTCCATAAACATGCCGCAAATAGGATATTCGGTATCTTGTCTTAAATGTACTTACTCAGTGTGACCTGTTTAAAAAGTGAAGCTCTTACGCAGTTGAATGGATGGTGGTTGTTGGACACATGCAGAGTTTACCTTCTGCTCTGTACTGGAAGAGCATTAGATTGTTCTGCTTGTCACTATGTGTTGCTGGCATTGATAGATAAACAATATTATTTGTATTAAATACATAAATTAATCTTTTTACCAATCGAGTGAAATTGGAAAATTTCCCGTGGTGCCGTGGTCGGGAATCACTGCAATAAGGGATGTACTGGACATGTACTGCGTGTGGCAGCTGACTACAGCGAGATGGTCCCATGTTGTTGACTCACCTCATTAGCAAAGATGTTTGCACCACCATGGCCATATGCATCATCTCCTGCGATCACACCCACCCAAGTCCAGCCGAAATGTTTGACCAGTTGGACCAGTGCATCCACCTAAAGTAAATATAAACCATGGAGACGACATCCCACAATGGATAATCATACAGTAGTTTTATGCTTAAACTCGAGGTGAAATGGCAGAAAAAATGTACAAGATCAATATTATCATACCACCTCAAGTAATCACAGATACACACACACAGAAAGCATTGCAAAACATTCATTCATTCATTCATTATCCATACCGCTTGTCCTCACAAGGGTCGCGGGCCTGCTGGAGCCTATCCCAGCTGTCTTTGGGCAGTAGGCAGGGGACACCCTGAATTGGTTGCCAGCCAATCGCAGGGCACACAGAGACAAACATCCGCACTCACAATCACACCTAGGGGCAATTTAGACAGTCCAATCAACTTACCATGCATGTTTTTGGAATGTGGGAGGAAACCGGAGTACCCGGAGGAAACCCACGCAGGCACGGGGAGAACATGCAAACTCCACACAGGGAGGCCGGAGCCGGGATCGAACCCACGACCTCTGAACTGTGTGGCGGACGTGCTAACCAGTCGACCACCGTGGCGCCCATTGCAAAACATGTTTGATTTAAAAAAAACATTGTAAACAACAGCACCCAAAGTGAATTCACACCCATACAAACAACATACAACAAAATGAACTTAAAAATGACAAAGACAACAGTGATACATTTAAACATGTTTGGACTTAGAACATTTATCGAATTGTTTGTGAAGTAAAAATAAATATTTTACAAGATACAGTGCACATGTGTTTGATGTTTTTCAATGGAAATTAATGTTGGTCCAGGAATACAGATGAACACAACAAAAATTGATTAAAAAAGACAATTTTCCATCATGCTACTACATACACAGACAAATAGTACCATCCATAACAAAGCGGGATTATACAATTTCAAGCTGCATTTTGAGCTGCCAATATTCACAAGGCTTTAACTAATGAATCCAAATAGGCTATATTCAAGTGTTTAAAGGATTTTTTGCCAACATGAGTACCTTTCGCCAGTTGTTTGTCATTTCTTCTTGAAGCTACAGACTGAGTTTACTTAAATATATTTATATAAACATACACACACAGACATCTCAGCAATGAGTGTCACTCACCTGGAAGATGTCACTGGGCATGGTCCTTAGAAAAGCAGGAAACTCTTTTTTGTCACTCAGACAAGCACAGCTAGAAAAGTAACTGACCTAAGAGACATAAATAACATACGCAGTGTTTGAAACATCCATCCATCCATTATCTATATCGCTTGTCCTCACAAGGGTCGCGGGCATGCTGGAGCCTATCCCAGCTGTCTTCGGGCAGTAGGCGTGGGACACCCTGAATTGGTTGCCAGCCAATCGCAGGGCACACAGAGACAAACAATCACACACACTCACAATCACACCTAGGGGCAAATTTAGAGTGTCCAATCCACCTACCAAGCATGTTTTTGGAATGTGGGAGGAAACCGGAGTACCCGGAGAAAACCCACGCAGGCACGGGGAGAACATGCAAACTCCACACAGGGAGGCCGGAGCAGGGATCGAAACCATGACCTCTGAACTGTGTGGCGGACATGCTATCCAGTCGACCACCGTGTTGGAAACATTATTTTGGAAATTTAATTCGATACAGTTACAAGTTATCCTGTTGGAAAATATAATAGGAGTGCAACTATTTCAATTACTTTCTCAAAATATTATACAGTAACTGACTACATTTGATTACTTTTTATTAATTTTGAAAAAAAGCTCTCAAATGTTAACTTCACTTTTTAACCATTCACATTTTAAGACGTGACAGTGTTCAAATATTTTAGCAATATCAATGATTCAGTAACCACTTCTATGTTAGAGCAGCAGTATATGGTACAAGTACTGTAACTTTCCTGTAAAAGTTCACTTTGTCAAAGAAAATTTAATTCATTAAAGCAATTTTTCTTTACCATATAAAAATCTAACTGGACACAGAATGATTTATATATAAAACTAAAAGCTTATCTTTTGTCTGTCTGAATTGCTTGCTGTATTTGCAACTCAATAAGATTTTGTGTACCTGTAACATTATTGCAAATTTGTAGCTGACTGCTGCAACAATAAAAAGTCGATGAGACCTTGACCAAGGACAGCCAATCACACCTTGTGATTCACAAGCGTCGACTTTAGAAGGGGCAAAAGTGGAAGAAAAAAAAAATTGATAATCTGTGTTTTTAAGGCTATTTTCAAGTGTAAATAAAATTGTAATCATCAAACTTTCCAAAAGCAAGTGTAATTTCATTACATATTTTCTCCCAGTAATATAACGGTTTACAATTACATACATTTTGTAATTAGGTTACAAAATTGTATTATTACATGGAATTGATTACTCCCCAAACCTGCATCAACTGTATGCATCCACCCTTGATCAAAATGAGTCCAGAATTGTTGGCTTCAGAATGAATTCCATCAAAAAAAAACAAAAAAAACAACTGAAATGTTATTTGCCTCTGACCTGTGGCACATGGAAGACTCCCAAGAAACGGGCCACGACCAGAGACTGAGTGGAGCCTCCATCCCCTATCACGGCAGGTACGGCCCCCCTGCAGATACTGTGGTCCTGCAGCCCCCCTTTGGCCATGGAAGCGTTCTCGCTGCCTATCAGTTCCATGGCGGCCTTGAGAGCCTGGTGGGGGGTACTGCACGAGTCAAAGATCTTATATCCCAGAGTGATGTTGGGAAGCAGTTTACCCTCCCTGTTGATCTCCTCGATGGCAAAAATCATGGTCTGCATCCAGCGGAATGTCCGGAAGTTAAATCTGTGGGGAAAATGGTACTAAAATTAAATCTGCTCAGTTGTTATCATCTCCTCCAAGTGATTACCTGGTGCATTGCGTGGGTGGGGGCTTGGTGGTGAACGTAAGACTGGGCTCCACCACCATATCGTGAAGCGAGAAGAGCCCCCCCAAGATGATGTCCCCTTTTTTCCCCAGCACTGGCAGGCTCATAGAACCTGGGATCATATCACAATGTTGGTTCCGGTCTTGGTAGGATTTGTGGGGGAACATCGCCACCCACAGCACGCTACAGATCACCAGTTCTGTTCTCCGACACCTCCACCCGGGCTTACTCCAAACCTGAAACATCATCTTCGAATATGTCGCTTATAAAAAATAAATGATTTAAAATGCTGCAAGTTATTTTGTTTCAGCTGAAATGCTCATTAATGAGCATCTGACACAGTGCTTCATTATAACAGCGTAAGCGCTGCATAGACAAGCCACGGGCATTTATAGCCTTAAATGTACACTGTATATGCCTCCTGTCACATAGCATCGCTGTCAAATAAAACTGATTTCCCCCGAGCGAGCAAATCAATGGAAAAGGAAACCTGGTTTCCATGTAAATAACAACCATAACAAGGAGGCCCAAACAGACGAGAAATTAGCGGTGTCATGTCTCCATGTCACGCCTGAGCAGGCCTAAGTCAACCTTCAGTGATACGAAGAGACGGACCGATACACACACACTTACACATGCAAATATGCAACACTAGTCACACACACTAGTCTCCGTATTGGAGGTGTAATCAAATTGTAAAAGACGCAAGACCTCAATGGCAATACAGCAAACAAATGAGTGTAGTCAACACTGCACGCACTTAGTATTGTTTTTCACTATGACCCACTATTAGTAGCATTTTTTGTTGCCTTGGTATTTCCAACATTAATTTAGATATTTTATTTTGTGTATTTTATACATATACACACATATACAAACACACACACACACAAAACACACATGTATATATATATATATATATATATATATATATATATATATATATATATATATATATTAAGAATGTCAAAGTTACATTTTATAACGCACTAAAAAAGATAACTCAACTCAGTTTTATTTACTTCCTGTAGCAGCAGACCTCTGCTCACTGTGCAGAAGAGAATCACTGTCTGACTTTTACGTAGTTTTACTTTAAAAAATTGCTCAACGGCTCATTAGAGAAATCCTAAATAATTTGCACACTTTGAAAAGTCAAATTCAAATATCATGTTGGTTGTACATCTTTGGTGTATCATTCAACTGTTGTGTTTTATACAATACAATACAATACAATACTACTTTCTTTTTTATAGTGCATTTCATAACAGATACAGCTGCAACAAAGCACTTTACATTACATCAAGAAAAGCTATTAGAAAAGTCTTTGAATCAAAATATACTTTTATTTTTTTCCATATTAATTCCAAGAATTTACTGAAGTAAATATTGGTTCAAAAGCTTTGAGAAAAATTGTAGTTGAAAAATAAGATTAATCACGATTAATTATTGACATTTTTCTGATTAACTAATTTTCTTTCATCTTTTTGATGAAGTCACTGCCAAAGCGCAATAAAAGTGACATCTGTAAAAATGACTGCTCTCGCAGTTCTAAAACCAAGCAGACCTTGAGCAACAAGTCGCCCTCAAAGAAGCAATAAATATCTGTCAGAACAACACCAATGTAAATGATTGTGTGTGTGCGCGGACGCGTGTGAGAGTGCGTGTATGTGTGTGTGTTTGAAAGGGCTGAGGGGCTGTTTGCAAGAGTTGAATCCAATGCTTGTTTTTTCCATTGAAGGGGAAGTCAACCCAAACATTTTTTTTCAAGAATATGTTCTATGCATGCCCCTTAGTTGAAACAAGGCATTCTGATTAATATCGTGTTTGTGGAATATGAGTTAAGTTGTAAAATCCATAAATGTTTGACCATCTCAGGGGTCGGCCATTTTATCACTTCTGTCGACTGAAAATGACATCACAACTACTCAGGTCTCACATAACGATCAATCACGGTTCAGCTTCAGAAAACAGGTGAGCTGTGATTGGTCGTTACCTGAGCCCTGAGCAACTGTGATGTCATTTTCCGTCGACAGACGTGACAAAATGGCGGCCCCCTGTGATGGCTAAAAACAGGTGGATTAACTCTTATTCCACAAACGCAATACTTATCAGAATGCCTTGTTTCAACTAGTGGGCTCGCATAGAGCATATTCTTGAAAAATAATGTTTGGGTTGACTTCAATTTAATAGTATTAAAGTATTTGCATAAGAAAATCAATCCTCTTATTCATGTTAAGGGTATTAAAATGCAAGAAAATAATGGGACACAAAAATCAAGGGATATTTCTTACAGTAAATAAAATGTGCGATCAACTACAAGTTACCTATGAAAAAATGCGATTAACTACGATTAAACGTTTTAAGCAATTGACAGCACTAATATATGTATATATATATATATATATATATATATATATATATATATATATATATATATATATTCATCGGATACTCCTCACATCACTTCAGAGTTTGCATGTCTAACGTGGACAAACTAACAGATTGAAGGTATCAGCTGTGGGTATGCCTTGGGATTGGTGATGTTTTTCACTTTAATCAGTCAGTCAGCAGCAATAATAAGATGCCGGAGCGGATCATAACACACACTTGGGATACACTTAAATGTGTTGTTGTGTCGATTGAGTGAGAATGCGCTCCTTCGGCTGCCGGCTGACTTGATTCCCAGTGGGCTGCCAGGCAAGCAAAGACAAGCAAGAGTTTCCAGTAAGACTGATGCCATGTGGGCGTGAGGCTGCCTGGGAGACACACATGCTCATCAAGTGCGGCGTGGTTAATTTATTTAACGGTTAATTGGAGGAGCACTGGACAAGTTGAAAACAATTGAACTGACTGACTTTGGCACCTGATATTTACACATTTGATCAAATACCGCTTAATGTTGAGGTCATGGGAGAAGTCTGGCATATAATTACATTTTTATTTAAAGTGTATCCATGTTTTCTGCATTTTGTAAAGAATTAATTGACTGACCCTTAATTAAAACACACACACACTCACAAAAAAAAGGTTAATTTCTATTTAAGGATAGGAATAAGCAATAATTTTTCATTTAAAAAAATCACATACAGCGAGAGACCAAACACTGTACCTTCATGTTAACCCATGACATGTACGTGTTTGTATATATAAACGATGATAGAATTTTCTGTTAATGTGTTTAAATGGATGTGCCGAGTACTCAGCGAAGCCTCAGAGGGGATCAAGCCTTTTCTTTCGCTGGTCCTTACCTCTGGAATGACCTTACTTTAAATGTTAGGCAAGCCCACTTGCTGTCAGTTTCTGTCAGAAACCCGTTTGAAGACACATTTCTATTCTTTGGCTTTTGACCCGATGTGAGACTGACACTTTTCTGCTGTTTCTATTTGTGTTTTAATTTCCTTTTCAGGAGACCCCAAAAATGGCAATTTTATTCAACCATTAGCATTCCATCGTGAAAGAGAGCAAGCCATTTTCAACACTTTAGATTGGTCAATGATATGTAAAAATAACACCCATGTATGTGGACTGACTAACAGTATACTGTAGATTTTTGAAAAATATGAAATTCACCATAGTGTGACTTAGGAGGTTTAGGCCCAACCCAACGCTATATAAATCTTATTAATATTTACATTTTTTTTTCACACCCACCACCTGTGAGTTCTTTTAAACATAAGAAGCTGAGCACCTGTATCTGCACAATAAAAACAGCAGATGGCCCAGTAGTCCATCATATTAATGTATGTGTGTGCGTGTGTGTGGGGGTGTGCGCGCGTGTGGGGGTGTGCATGTGGGAGTTCGCATGCGCATGTGTGTGTGTGTTTGCATGTGTCTCTCACATCAAATTGGAAATTTTTCTAATTAAAAATCAACCCATCGATCACTTTCTCTAGTTCTTCTCCTCATCAAGGTAATGAGTAAACTGGAGGCCATCCCAGCTCATCAGCCACTCGCAGGGTACGTATAAACAAACAAAATTCACTCTTGCATTCACATTCACACCCATGATAATTTAGAGTCTTCAAAGAAATTAACATGCATGTTTGTGGAATGCAATTGGAGGAAGCAGAGTACGAAAAGAAAGCACACCCAAGCAGGGGGAGGAGAACATTCACACTGGACACAAGCAGTGGCGGAGCTCAACTTTTCTCCTAGTGGTAGCCAGTGGGCGGCTAAGGCTAATATGGGGGGGTCTGCAAATTACGACAATCAATTTGCTCGTCGAACAATCAAATGCAATCGGAATCTCTAAATATTGAAATAGAGTACAATTTATTCCAATATTTATTTAGCACACAGAAGAGTTATGTATTTTTTAGTTCATTAACAATGCACAAAATGTAAAACACAACTTGACAACGATCGATAAAACCAATTTTTCTTGAATGAAAATGGATACAGGCACACATACACACGCAGGTACACGCACACACAGATTATTCAATCAGAGTCACACAGTCACTCAATCTTACGCTTACAGTTACTCTCACTGCTACTTATTCACAGTTGCTTTAAAAGTTACTCATATACAGTCACTGCATTTACTCACACTGTTACTCACGGGCAAACACACACCGTTACTGTAGTCACACTTACACAGCAATTCACTCACTCTCCCACAGTTACACACAGTTACTTTAGCAATTACACTCACGCAGACACACACACACAGAGTTAATCACGCAGACAGTTATTGTCAGTTGCTCAATGATGCTCACAATTACAAGTTCAGTCACTCGGTACGCAGTGAGTCACACTGACAGTTTTACACTCACAAAGTTAGTCAATTGCACTCACAGAGACACACTTACATTAGATACCCACAATTACTCAATCACACTCATAATTATTCACTAACACACCTACTGTAATTTCACACATTTATCCCCACAGTTACTCACTCGCACTCTCAATTACTCACTGACAATAACTTAATCACACTTACAGTTACCACTCTCACGGTTACTCACAGTTAGCAGTGCTTCCACTCACATAATAACTCACTCCCAGTTACTCACTGGGTCTTCTGGGAAGAACAAAAGCAGAGTTGGATGCTCTGGGTCTGCCACTTCGAGCTCACCGTTATTCTCATCACAAGCAGAGAGGCCTGTGTGCCCTCCCTCGATGGAACTTTATTGTCTAAAAATCAAAATGCAACCACCATTTAAAGAACAACAAACGTCAGTAGCGAGCATTTCAAAATATCTAAAGCCTCAAATAACCGAACTGAGCATCTGTAGATACTTTGACCTGGTGATGACATTTGCCTAACATTCTTTATCCTGAGCAGTTCTTGGCTCAACTGAGATTCAAACCCCAAACTCCAACACACCCGATTCAAATGCTCAGCTCATCGGCAAGCTGTGCAGAAGCCTGATGACGATTCTGATCACTTAAATCAAAATCAGGTGTGTTGGATGGAGGAGGGAGACATCGAAATCATGCAGGATAGAGGACCTCGATGACCGGATCTGGACACCCTTGCCTAAGTCACGTTTATCTAAGGTCTCAAAATTTCAAGTAATGTTTAGCAGTTCCCAAGCAAGACTGACAGTCCAATTCTAAATTGGAAGCTGAGGGAAAAGTTGAAATCATTGTATTTTGTTGAACATCAAGGTCAAATACAAGTGACCTTGTTCAATGTTTCCCGTGCATCCTAAGACTCTTCTGGGAGGTTATGTTGCAACATTTTCAAAAGCAAGTTGTGACAAAAGGCAAGAGACAATTAATTCCTGAGGGACTTTTTAAGCTTGTTAGTGCGTGTGGGTCAGTGTGCGTGCGTGTGTATGCATGTGTGTGTTTGTATACCTCAGGTGTAAGTCAAGGTCAAGCCCGAGGCACCAGACCTTGTTCACATCCCAAATGGCTCACCCTCGGGAGAACTCCGGTGTTTGATACACTGACATCACTGCAAACACACAAACATCCTATTTTTTTTAATTAAATGTGGCCCTGAGAGGCGCATCAGCTGATTGTTAAACATCCCCTTCTGTGGCAAATAACAATAACAGCAAATTAAAGATGACACGGGCCAATGCTCTGCTTAATCAGGGTGTGTGTGGAAGTGTTTATTTTGACCACCTGTCAAAAGAGGAACTTTAATCCTCTTTTCCGAATGCATTTTTTTTTTTTTGCCAAATTATGAGGCAGTGATGAGAAGTTAAAGGACACATGGATGATAATGTTCCACTCAATGGTTGATGGATGTGGAAGAAATGAATAAATGCCGTTTTAAATGGTTCAACACTCAAGCATAAAATGTAAATTGTAAAGCTTTAACAGCTAAAGAACATGCATAATATTGTATAACTTGCACCTGCATACAGGAATCCTGATGTTATGCACTCTAATTTGAAAATGCACTGTATATATTTTGTGTTAGCGTAAATTAAAAGAGCATTATGGGAAGGTTATCAATGGAAGTTAATAAACTAATACACCACAAAACAAATTCCCAAACCTAACCACATTGTTTGAGTGTAGTATGTCTTCCATGCGTGTGAAGTGTTTGCTATTTTAGTTCGTGGAGTTCACAAAGATAATGCTCACAGCACAATAATCAGTTTTGTTGAGAGAAGTTAGACTTTAGTTTTTACGTTTTTGTCTGCTTTTCAACTTAATGGTTATTGGAAGACATTACTTATTGGGAAAAAAAACAAACCCAACTGTTTACCGCCCACGAGGAGGTTGGAATTTCCTTTATGCTTACAAATAAGGTCAAAAATTCAACTTTCAGAGTTGCATAGTGCAGTAATTGCCATCATCACTTCATGCACTCTGTTAAGCCAAAAATCAGAAAGGATGAGGCTAAGATTTGAGATAAAACATAAAGAAGCCTATCAATTGGAGCAACATTTGTGTCATCCCGCAGAGAATGACAATGAACAACCAAACCAATCGGTATTGGCTACATTGTCTGTTCATGTTGCTTTTGATCAAATAAAAGTACCTATGTACAGGTTTATACAGCCAAAATGAGTTCTCTTAAGGACAAACTGCAAATAATTATGTAAACGTTGGTATTCACCATCAAGTAGATCAACAACTGCTCCCTGCTGCCTAACGTCGCCCCAAGGTTGACGCCAATCAGACTGGAAAACTGCTCCAGGCAGGCTTGAGTTACGGCCATCATCTCTGTCTCCGAGCCCTCTTTGACCATTGTTACCATGCCACAAATGTCTGGGATTTTACAAATACCAGCAGTAAATGTTTGTGTCACTGTCACTCAATTGGCAGTCGCTGCTTTGCCTGTTTGAGTAACAGAAAGTAGTACCTAAACTCATAACACTTTGGCTGGTCCTGGGTGGCCAACAATGACTACGGCAACAATGGCATGGTTACATTAACTAGAAATGCGGATCAGGAGGGGTCAGTGAGAGGTACAGTATTCGCAATCCATCTCAAGGGTGGACTCTGCTGAAAAGGTGTGGAGGGCCATCAGAGTGATTGGTAGCGGAATTGGTCGGGTTTCAGTGGCTGTCATTGCATATGGCGAGATGGACGTTCTTGCTAGAGGAAGCTCAAAACCTCCACAGACCTTGCTGATTTTCTGATCATTTGAATCAGGGTGCAACGGACAACAGGCAGGACAGCGGCCCTCAAGGATCAGGATTGAAGACCCCTGTTTCAGTGTTAAGCAAGTTACCGCCCAGTGGCATTAAAAACTCCATAGAAAGCTTACACGAGAATGGCCACCCTGTCACGACTTATGAGTTGTGATTGTATAGCCGGCTGTACTTGAATTGTTTTCCTGAAATTAAATGTGGTTTTACTGTCTTGTGACGACAAATGCCTTAAAAGGTTGAAAACAAGAAAAAGGCAACACATGAAAAAAATCTTGCAAAAAAAGCTTGTTTCTAAAGTTTTAACTGTAGGAAAACTTGGGATATTTGAAATGACTAAATTCAACCTTCATATTGCGCAACTTGCATATTTAGATGTGGGGAAAAAAATGTTTCTGTGCACTTCCCTCCTCCTACCCCACCTCACGGGTCAGCTCTAACGCATATAAAAACCAGTGTGAGCTTTGATCCAGATGAATGATCTGTATGACATGTCACTCTGTGGTTTAGCTTCATGCTCAGGCACGATGGCATACACAAACAGGTGGGCAGAACAGGGTTTGGCACTTCTCCACCTCTTCCTAGTATGGTCTTTCTCCTGGTCTGAGCAGCCAATATGCAGGCGCAGAGGTGATCCAGAGACTCCCCAGCTGTTTAAGGATGGAGACATCATGTTGGGGGGAATCTTTTCTCTCCACAGCAGCTGGAAAGACAGATGTGATAGCTATGTGCAGAAGCCACAGCCGCTGCAGTGCACCAGGTAAAGTACTGAGTTCAGGTTAAACTATATTCCTGAAAATGCTGCTTCATTCAATTGTTTGCTCCCAGTTTGAATTTTAGGGGGTTCCAGTTTGCCCAGGCTATGGTCTTTGCCATCGAGGAGATCAACAACAGCACCGACCTGTTGCCTGGCCTCTCTCTAGGGTACAAAATCCATGATTCTTGTGGCTCCATTGCTAGAGGGGTGAGGGTCGCACTAGCTTTGGCCAATGGGGACGGAGACAGTCCTTTGGAGGAGCCTTGCCCCAAACAAGCCCAAGTGCAGGCCATTGTGGGGGAGACATCTTCCTCTCCTTGTATGGCTATAGCGACCACCATCGGACCCTTTCGCATCCCACTGGTGGGTAGAATTAGACCAAGGTGCACTGCATTCGCTCTCCGAAATAAATATTGTCACTAAAGCCTTTCTCTTTTCCTGTAGATCAGCCACTTTGCCACTTGTGCTTGTCTCAGTGATAAAGTCAAATACCCATCTTTCCTGAGAACAATACCCAGCGACTATTATCAGAGTAGAGCTCTAGCCCAGCTTGTCAAGCACTTTGGGTGGACCTGGGTGGGAGCTATCAGTAGCAATGATGATTATGGCAATAATGGAATGGCCACGTTCACAGAGACTGCCGGACGGCTTGGTATCTGTCTGGAGTACTCAGTATCTTTCTTTAGGACAGATCCACCAGACAAAATACAAAAGACAATCAATGTTATTAAGGCTTCTACTTCCAAGGTGATTGTCACTTTCCTCTCTCACATGGACATGGATGTACTAATACACCAGTTGTCTCATCACAATCTGACTGGCTACCAGTGGGTTGGTACAGAGTCTTGGATCTTTGATTCCCAAACCGCAGCTATGGATCAGACTCATATCCTAGATGGAGCCCTTGGGCTGTCCATTCCTAAAGCACACATTGGCGGCATGAAGGAGTTCATTTTAGATTTGAAACATCTGAATTCAACCGGTGATGACACGATCAGGCAATTCAAGCAGACGTTATTCAATTGTCAGATTGAACAAAGAACGTCATCAGCCACGAATCAGTGGGAGTGCAGCGGGTTTGAAGACCTCAGCGGCACGCAGAACAGCTTTACTGATATGTCACTCATGCCTATCTTTAACAATGTCTATAAAGCTGTGTATGCTGTGGCCCATGCACTTCATGGTATTCTTGGCTGTGACACGACATGCAATACCAGATTGCAGCTAGAGCCATTCGCAGTAAGTACAAACAAAAGTGTTTTTCGGTTGGTTTTTTTACACCACACTGACAGCTAAATAGCATCGTTGTGTACCTCACCTTAGATTTTACAACACATGAAGAGGATTCGTTTCAGAACTAAAGAAGGAGATGAGGTATATTTCAATAAAAATGGAGATCCAGCAGCAAAGTATGAAATTATAAATTGGCAGCCAACAGAAAATGGGACAATCAAATTTGTCACAGTTGGTCTCTATGACGCATCTGCGGATAAACAGCTCAATTTGCATAATAGGTCTCTGGTTTGGGCAGGGAACTCTCAGCAGGTGAGCTAGAGTGTGGCTACCAATGTTGATTGCAAAACGCAGATACAAAGTAGCCATTTATTTTTATCATGCAGGTTCCTGTGTCGATTTGCAGTGAGAAATGTCGCCCCGGGACACATAAGGTTTTGCAGAAAGGAAAGCCCATCTGCTGCTATGATTGCGCAAGGTGTGCTGAGGGGGAATTCAGCAACATCACAGGTAGGATATATAACAGGGTTGGGCAGCACAAAGTTAAATACACTCAGAGACCAAAACATTAGGTTCAACTGCACAAAGTCATGAGCTCTCATTCAAGATCTCTATTTTTTTTAATTACTTTACAAAGGTAAAATGCTAAGTTTGCATTGACGCTGTCATGCAGGTATTAATTAACATGTACTCTAAGTTAATCATCAGGCAGCATGCTGAACAAGTGGTTAGCATACCTTAGTCGGAGTCAAAAGGTCCTGGGTTTGAATCTCAGCTCAAGCCCTCATTTGTGGAGTTTTCATGTTCTTCTCATGCCTATGTGGGTTTTGTCCCAGTACTAACATAATCCCAAAAAATACTAGGCTCATTGAAGACTCTAAATTGTCTATAGGTGTGAATGTAAAGGGCAATGGTTGTTTGTCTAAATGTGCCCTGTGATTGGCCGGGGACCAGTCCAGAGTGTACCCCACCTCCTGGACAAAGTCACCTGATGTAGGCTTCAGCTAATGAGAATAACCGCTATAGAAAATGTATGGTGGATAGTTATTATTATATATATATATGGTTGTTTGTTCTATAGTTGTTGTTCTTTTTTTTATGAATGTTGCACTGTTTCTTCACTCAATATAATGTTGAAATTTTTGTGTGTATGACGATACCCAATCCTTTTTACTAGGGGTGTGCATCCCTCCACAAAAGACGATTCAATACAGTCTTCGATATGTTAGGTGTGAAACGATTCAATGACGTTCGATTTGAAAGTGGATCGATTCGATTCGATATAGTATGGCTCAGTTCGATAGTGTATGATGCAATTACTTTTTTGTTGTTATTTTACACACATTTGAATGGATTTGTCAGTATTGTAAATGTGCAAATTCCTTCTAAGATATATCTCTCCAATAAAAGACCATTCACTACATATTTCGATACATTTCAACGTGGAACGATTCGATTCGGTTCGATTCGATGCACTCGCACCTTTTAAATCAAAAAACGGTTTTCGAGTTCAAACCGTTTCTTGTTACACCCATACTTTTTACCAATGTTCCATCCTACACTTTCAGATTCTGTCACATGCACGCAATGCCATCCTGAGTTCTGGTCAAATGAGAGGAGAGACGCCTGCACGAGGAAGGAAGCAGAGTTCCTGTCATACGAAGAGGTCATGGGATCTCTCCTCACCGTGGCGACTTTATTGGGATTGTGCTCAACCGCCGCTGTGGCTTGTGTTTTCTTCAAATACAGAAAAACGCCCATCGTCAAGGCTAACAACTCAGAGTTGAGCTTTCTGCTACTCCTCTCTTTAACATTGTGCTTCCTATGCTCTCTGACCTTCATCGGCCGGCCTACCGAGTGGTCCTGCATGCTTCGACACACTGCGTTTGGCATCACCTTTGTGCTCTGCATCTCCTGTGTACTGGGGAAAACTGTCGTGGTACTGATGGCGTTCCGGTCGACACTTCCTGACAGTCATGTTATGAAGTGGTTTGGGCCTCTTCAGCAAAGACTCAGTGTCCTGGCATTTACTCTCATCCAGGTGGTCATATGTGTCATCTGGCTCATAATCGCACCACCGTTTCCTTTCAAAAATTTCAAGGAGTTTAAGGATAAAATCATTTTGGAGTGTGCTGTGGGTTCTGCTGTGGGCTTTTGGGCTGTGCTTGGCTACATAGGAATCTTGGCTTTGCTATGTTTCCTTCTGGCCTTTCTGGCCCGCAAGCTGCCTGATAAATTTAACGAAGCCAAACTGATCACCTTCAGCATGCTAATATTTTCTGCGGTATGGATCTCTTTTATCCCAGCTTATGTCAGCTCCCCTGGCAAGTTTAGTGTGGCTGTGGAGATATTTGCAATATTGGCCTCTAGTTTTGGACTGCTCATTTGCATTTTTATTCCTAAATGTTACATTATACTAATGCAACCTGAGAAGAATACAAAGAAGAGCGTCAGAAGTAAAGGGACGGTAAAATCCTTATGAAAACGTATCAGGTCATATTTTAGATTTATATAACAAGCGTTATAATAAGAAGAATTAACTGCTGATAGACCCAATAGTCACATCTAAATCAATAAATTAATCAATCAGGGGTTGGTAAGTCTCTTTAGCCAACTCTGATCCTTAATTAATAAAGTGCACAAAGATTGGATGATCAGTAAATTTTGCAGTTCCGTCATTCATCATTTGCCAATGTTCCCCCGTTCGTCATCATCTGTCCGTCATTATTTCAAGCCCAACCAAACCTTTCATCGTCGTTCCATCACTCCGTCAGCGTTATTTTAACCGTGCTTCTGCCATCGCTAAATTACAGTTCGTCACTACTATTTGAGGACCGTCAGTAAAAAAAAAAATAAAATAAAATAAAAAACAGGGGTGACAGCACTGGTGGATGCATCAGCAAATTCCACTGGTCATTCATCATTCACCAGTGGCCGGCCTGCTAGTTCGTCATCTTTATTTTAACCACACTTCCATAGAAGCCAGGACAACCACAGGTCACCAGATTGACTAGCGATGTTCAAACTTATTTTTTCTGTCGGAGCAGCAGCTCCTCCACTCCGCTCGAACCAACCTCTGTGTAGTCAAGTTAGCCCTGTAAATAAACACGTGCAAAACACGCAGCGCATTTTTCCGTCAGCCATCAGCGATGGAATGAGAAGGTTCATTGTTACTGGCCCGATTATTGACGATTCCAGTGACGGACTAAACCCGCTTCCGTCTGAGCATAGTTTATCAGTTTTTTTTAGGTTTCCTGTCATTCGTCATTGCAGCAAAACAACAGTCCGTCTGATGGATCTTGACTGTGACTGTCTCGCGGATCTTCCGTCAGTACTGACAGAATAGCCACCTCTGACTATTGGTATCGGGCCACCACGAACACCCAATACCAGCCACTGATTTTTATGGCAAAAAAAAATCTTACATGGAGTAAGTCCCCCTCGGCAGTAGTTGGTGCAATATTGCAGCAGTTTGACACATCAGCAAATGATCATCTGCGTCAGAAAGTTTTTTTCCCACATTGTTTTGTCATTGTGTTTCGTGAAATTGTATATATCAAAAGTACTAGAGGTTCCGTGAGAACTTAATATCAGTGAGTACTCAAAGAGTGAATACTGGTATCTGAAAAAAAAGTGTCATTGAACATTCCTAGTGGGAAGAGGGAGACAAATGTCATCTTTTCTTACATGTTCACACATCAGTGTAATTTCCATAAGTCTCAATACTTTTGTAAATGTAGAGTAATTTACTCTGACACAAGAAGTAGGTGCTTCACAACATTTTGCTGATCACCCATTTACGCTCCGTATACTTTGCAGAAATAAAATCCACATGTCCAGTAACAACACATTTTGACTTGTTTCTTGGAATCTCCTGAGGTACGAGATGAACCATGACAACTTGTCCCTCCTTGGGTGTATAAAGCCATGTCGTGCTAGCGGGGATGGCTGGCCTGGTCTGCACAGCGACACTATGTCGCTGTTGAGCCTGCTGATCTTGGTGCTATTCACAGAGAAGAGGGTGGAGTGTGTGTGTCGCATGCAAGGGCCACCGCTCCCGCCTGAGCTGGCGCAGGAAGGGGATGTTGTCATTGGAGGCATTTTTTCATTCCGCACAGGGCAGGATTATGTGGTTAATACATTTCAAGTGATTCCAGAGGTGCGAACGTGTAAAAAGTATGTACTGTTTAATGCTGTTAGACTGAACTGAGTTTTTCTGTTAATGCATAAATTGCTTGTAGTTGACACGAGTGAAGTTTGTATTTATTGCCATCTCAGCTTCAATTTCAGGGAATTCAAATTTGCGCAGGCGATGATATTTGCCATCAATGAGATCAACGAAAACCCTGCCATGCTCCCCGGCATCAAGCTGGGTTACAAGATCTACGACGACTGTGGAACCATGGATATTCTGAGAGCGGCACTGGCATTGGTGAGTGGCCTTGAGGGAAAAGTCAGGGTTGAAAACTGCACAAAAATTGAAACGGTGCAAGCCATCCTGGGACATTCAGGATCCAGACCGACCATTGCATTTGCACCAGTTGTTGGACGTTTCCATGTTCCAGTGGTAAGAGCTGTTTCGATGAAATTAATATTAAATAAAAAGTTGCCATCTGGGAATGTCACCAGCACTTCATTTGTCTTTGTGATTACAGGTCAGCCATTTTGCTACTTGTGCCTGTCTCAGCAACAGAAAAGAGTACCCAACCTTTTTCAGAACCATTCCCAGTGACTACTACCAGAGCCGAGCCCTGGCAAAACTAGTCAAGCACTTGGGCTGGACCTGGATCGGAGCCATAGCCGTGGAGAACGAGTATGGCCTCAATGGCATTGCTGCCTTCATCCAGGCTGCGCATGAATACGGCGTGTGCATTGAGTATTCCGACGCCTTCTCATCCTCTGGTCCACCTGCGGATCTGCAGAGGATAACATCCAAAATCCAAAGTGCTTCTTCCAAAGTGATTTTGGCCTTTATGTCTCACAGAGAAATTAAGTTACTGGCAAAGCAGCTGTACAAGCAGAACGTCACAGGTGTGCAGTGGGTGGGCAGCGACGCCTGGATCACAGATCACTCGCTGGCTGACAGCGACGGGTACAGCGTTCTCGTGGGCTCGCTGGGATTCACCGTCAGCAGGGCTCGGATCCCCGGGCTGGAGGAGCACCTGAGGGGGATCCACCCCTCGCTGTTCCCTCACAGCCACTTTGTGCGAGACTTCTGGGAGGACATGTTTGACTGCTCACTGAACGCAACCGCGGTGGGACGACGAAAGCCCTGCAGCGGCCTGGAGAGCTTGCGAGAAGTCGAGTCACAATTCATAGACGTGTCCGAGCTGAGGTTCACCAACAATGTCTATAAGTCCGTCTACTCGGTGGCCCACGCTCTTGATGCCCTACTCAAGTGTGAAGAAGGAAGAGGGCCCTTTTCCAATGGGAGTTGTGCTGATCCCGCACAAATTCAGCCATGGCAGGTGAGAGGTGGTTGAGTCATAATTGCAGGCAACTGCCTCTCATGTCTATCAGTTTATCAATTTATTGATAATGTAAATAATACATTTTAGTTTTTTAGCACTTTTCAAAGTACTCAGTTGTTTTATATAAAAAACAATAGCGATTTAAAGGTGTCCAGGTCTGCTCAGTTCCATATATGTGTTCCAGAAGTAATGGGAAAGCAATGGAGAAGGCTTTGTAAACACCCCCCTTAAATCCCCATTTTAGAAAATGCAGATATTTAGTAAACTAATGGAGATGGGGGTAGGTCTAAGGCTTATAGTCAAAAAACATATTCTTTTTAAATGAAAGTTGTAAAAATCATGCCTTATAAGTGACTCCTATTTAACCATGGCAAATACAGTTTTGGTGGCAAAATATAATGTGTTTTTTTTCATCTGTTGTGGCAAGATTCCATTTGTTGTCAAGTTTTGCATGGCAGCGAGGCTCACATTGGTGGATAACAAACCAGTTCAAATATAATGATATATATGTTGAACCTTTTGCCAGGTCCTGGAATATCTCAGCATGGTAAACTTCACTACCCCAGAAGGGGAGAGAGTATATTTTGACAGTAATGGCGACTCACCAGCCAGATACCAACTGGTCAATTTGCAGATAACAAACAGAGGCACCATGGAAGGAGTGACGGTGGGCATTTATGACGCTTCTCAGGCGGGCAGCCATCAGTTCATGATGAGTGACATTCCAGTGGTGTGGGGTAGCGGACACTCCAAGGTGAAGCGGGTTGTTGCATACACTCTACTTGTGTATGCTGTATAAATTAAGGAAATTGTGTGTTTGGGTGGCAGGTGCCTGTGTCAGTGTGCAGCGAGAGCTGTCTTCCGGGAAGCCACAAGGTCCTCCAGAAAGGACGTCCAGTGTGCTGCTATGACTGCATCATGTGTCCCGCAGGAGAGATCAGTAACTCAACAGGTAACCAGAGGTGGCAAAAGTGCTCACACTTCATACTAAAACAGAGATACAGACCTTCTACAGACCTTCTAAAGAAGAAGTGATTCAATTACTCTACTCAAGCAAATGTGGAGTAAAAGCACAAAATTATGAATAGTTTTACTGTCAATAATATATAAGCCCCGTTTTAATAACTTTGCAAACTTCTCTACGAAAGAAATTGTTTCCCTTTAAATAATATAGTACTGGGAAGAAGAAAAAATACGTTACGTCATGTATTACTGTAGCTAACATCAGCTTGACTTTTATGCTATTGCTAATGTCATTAACTGACTAACAAAAAACTAACTTTTGATGAGTGAAAAGATACTTTGTATATGGGTTTTTTTCAGGTTAGAATAGATTAGATTAGAACTTTGGAACGCTATAAACTGGTAGTTTTAAGATGCTACAAGGCAAAAAGCACAGGCCAGGAATCATTGCTTTAGCCGACAACATCAAACCATGGATGGGAAAAATCTTCCTTCTCTGAGTCTGTTGCTGTTGTCGTTAATGCTCCTGGTTCAGGTTCCCCCATGTTGCTGATTTCACTGCATAAAACACCAACATCTCAACAAATGCGGGTGACATTCCCTCCAACTATTATCATCTTTTTTTTTTTACGCTGCGTGCTCCTCTGCAGAAGTTTGAAAACGTAACCAACCTATTTTAAAGTAAAGGGTCTTGATATCTGTTATCAACTGTGTTTATTTTGGTATTGCTGGACATCTGTGCTGCAGAATGAGAATGAGGATAGTCAAATATTTGTTTGAGAATTGTTATTTACTTTATTTTACTACACAAAACTTCGTGACCTTTTTTTAATCTTGCACTCGACAAATACTCCATATGTGTGTGCGTGTGTGGGGGTGTGTGTGTGTGTGTGTGTGTGTATGTATATGTATGTATATAGATAGATAGATAGATAGATAGATAGATAGATAGATAGATAGATAGATAGATAGATAGATAGATAGATAGATAGATAGATAGATAGATAGATAGATAGATAGATAGATAGATGGATGGATGGATGGATGGATGGATGGATAGATAGATAGATAGATGGATAGATAGATAGATAGACACAAGACACAAGACAGGGACAGAAATGATAGAAGTTTTTCCACAGGTCATATCTATCATGTACTAGTGCTGTTGAGACATAATGACAGTTTGACCAACACTGTAAAAAAAAATGTTGGTATCAGTGCAATCAAACACTCTTCTGTTTACAGATTCTATACACTGCATGAAATGCTCGCCAGAGTTCTGGTCCAATGAGCGCAGAGACGCCTGCATCCCAAAAGAAATAGAGTTCCTGACCTATGGAGAAATCCTGGGAACTCTTCTAGTCTTGTTCTCTTTACTAGGAGTGTTCCTGACCACATTGACGACAATAGTCTTTTACTGCCACAAAGAAACGCCGCTGGTACGCGCCAACAACTCAGAGCTGAGCTTCCTGCTCCTCTTCTCCTTAACTCTGTGCTTCCTGTGCTCTCTGGCCTTCATCGGCCGGCCCACCCGCTGGTCCTGCATGCTGCGTCACACAGCCTTCGGCATCACCTTCGTGCTTTGCATCTCCTGTGTTCTGGGAAAGACCATCCTGGTTTTGATGGCTTTTAAAGCCTCACTCCCAGGAAGTAATCTCATGAAGTGGTTCGGACCCACGCAGCAGAGACTCTGCGTGGTGGTGTTTACTCTCATGCAGGTGGTCATCTGCATACTTTGGCTCACCATCAGCCCCCCTTTTCCATTTAAAAATATGATACTCTATCAAGATAGGATTATTTTAGAGTGTCAACTGGGCTCCGCTCTGGGTTTCTGGGCTGTGCTGGGCTACATCGGAGTCCTGGCCAGTTTGTGCTTCGTCATTGCTTTTTTAGCCCGAAAGCTTCCTGATAATTTCAATGAAGCTAAATTAATCACTTTCAGCATGTTGACATTCTGTGCAGTTTGGATTGCCTTCATACCTGCTTATATCAGCTCTCCGGGCAAGTTCACAGTGGCTGTGGAGATATTTGCTATCCTGGCCTCCAGTTATGGATTGCTTTTTTGCATTTTTATGCCCAAATGCTTCATAATATTGTTTAGGCCTGAGAAGAACACCAAGAAGCACATCATGGGAAAATCAAATAATAATAAATAATAAACACTTATAATAAAATGTTCAGCAGAATTATATCCACGTTTAATATCCATGCAGTTGTTTCAGAGAAAATATACTGTTTGTATGTCACTGATACTGCCATTCACAATAAATGAAATCAGTCACCAGGATCAATTTATTTTTATTATTGTTATTTACAACCATTAACATTATATTGACATTATCAATACTTTAGATCTGTCAATAATTTGTAAAAATAAATAAATAAATAAATAAATAAATAATAATAATAACAATAATAACACCCACACGTGTGGACTGACCAATAGTATAAATTTGGGGAAAAATATCAAATTCACTGGATTGTAACATAGGTGGTTTCGGCCCGATGCCAGTGATATAATACAATATATGAAAACAGGGAGCATACACCGTATATTGCAAAGGTTGCGTTTGAAATTATATGCAGTATACAGAGAGGAACTCAGCCATTTATAGGCATCCATAGAGTGCAGTTAGGCCACAATGTTTCTGATTTCATGCGGCATCAACACGATTTCCAGGTCATAGGCAGAAATAAGGAATTAGTTGGAGTTGCTCTAACTATGTATATTATCAATTATTTAACTAGATAACTGGAAAAAAACATGTGATAGCAGTCTTTCAATATGGCTGAGACCTGAATATCCACTCCAGAATCCCTGGACAGCTCTGCTCAAGTTCAAATAAAAGATGATGCAACAGGACACGTTGTACATAATACAAAAACAACAAAGAAGAGGGAGACCATTGGGAGATGTATACGTCCTCATCTGTTGTGTGCAGAACCCTTTTACCCAAAGGTGCCAGCCCACGGGGAGAGGACGAAAGAGATGAAACAATGTTGCTTCATCCTTACACAACATCTTGAACAACAGGTGGCATGTTGCCTCGAGCAGAAAACGAAGAGTATGTTCATTAATACCCTAATCACAACATGCTTGTCTGCTTTATGCAATTAAACGCTAGCTTGGATCTCTCAATATGCTACTGTTTTTCCCCCCAGCCATGACTTAAAGGCCTACTACGGATCCACTTTGAATTAGGTGTACTGTGTATGTGTCCAAATAGGCTAGGTAGGAATACACTATTTTAAAGTAACATTTTAGTCCTAATTAGAATTAATAATCCCATTATTGTGGGAACAGATTGGAGAGGCCCTTTTCTGTTCTTTCACTTTAATTTTCACTAACTGTAGGTGTAACGGCGAGGTCCCTCAATCCTTTCATCCAAACAGTGCATCCAAACTGTAAGAGAAAATTCAGATGACTTCATAATTAAGAGATACTTCCTGCATGATGTGCAGGATTAATGTGGTCGCCGGTCAATGTTAAAGTTCCCTTAGGGCAACAGAAATGGTTCATTTTTGTAATGATGTTGCATTAAGTGGAGATTTGATGTCTTATGAGAAGGATACTTTCAGTAACCCAGGAATGGGACCAATGACCTTCAAGATGCGAGACAACCATGTGAGCAAAGTAAAACAAGGATACATCAACATACTTCACGTCACCACTTCACAATCCCAGAAATATACCAATTACCACTTTGCTATTAGCCGTGCTTTCGCATTTTTGACTCAGTGATGTGTATCAGGAAAGTTCCAGAATCGATGCCATGAGAGATACTGTATATTTCAAAACCAAACCACAAACTGCTGTCTTTCTCCTTCGAAGTAATCCCACTGGAGTCTAATGCGCTTTCCCACCTTCACACGTGCTCCTGAAAGTATACGTAGCAGCTATCTTGATATTGTCCTTGCCTTCAAGACTGTTACCCGGGTTGACCCCTTTGACCTTGGAAATGAGAGAAATAAAGCACATGGTGTCAAGCCGGAGGAATGGGTAGGTTGCTCCAGCACGGCAATGTTCTTCTTGGCCAGGAACTGTAGGATGCTCAGACCATTTTGAACAGCTGCCACAGTTCGTCCTGAAACACTCTCACCTCATCTTACTCAGTGGGTCGTGTTTGTAAATATGGTCCGAGTGCGCACTGGTTCACTCCGACCTTGCAGAAACACAGAGCGTTGTTCAAATGTGCCGTTCAGTTATTCAGGGTGCACCAAAATGAGCGCCAGAGTGCCAGTGTGCGCTCTTGGCTAGGGGATAGGGGAAACGATGTGCTAGTGCTGGCTGTGTTCGTAAATTAATGCAAGCAGAGCACACTCACACATGAATTTCTCAATGCGCCCTGAATCAAGCACATACCACAGGATCACTTTGTAGATAAGCTGGTTGATTATCTGAACTACACTAAAGGGGAAAACATATAATTTTCAGTTTGGGTTTGAAATATAATGTATCTTTTGTGGCACCAGTCCTGAAAAGTTTGGTGACATCTGGTAGATACTCTCTAATAAATACAGATCGCAAACAACAAAAGACCTAGGTTAAGTAGCTGTCCATTACCAGCTCATTTGCCATCAACTCATTCAATGCCAGCCATTTGCAGCAGAGATAAGCTCCTCAGTGCCAGCCATTTTTGAGGATTTTGATCCATCTTTGAAGGCCCACAGAATATTGTGTTTTATGACTATATAGACATGGAACCTACCAAAAGAAAGATTAGACTCTCTTCTTTCGTAAGAAAAAGTTTATAGTTTATTTCTAGCATTTGTCATTCTTGAGTAATCTGCAGTAGAACATAGGCAAGTTTCACTGAAAATCCTGTTTCTAGAAAAAAAAACGGAGAAACTAAGGGTTTTGTGAAGACATATATAAACTATAAACGTAAAAATTTCAAATTTAACCCCATTATTTTTGCTTTTATGACACATCAGACATATAAACAGTAATTTTCTTATTTTAAAACCCCAAAACAATTCTAAAAAAGCAACTTTGATGCCAAAAAAACAAAAAATGTATGACGATTGTGCTACATACTGGCAATGGGTCTGATAAACGAAACTGGTGACATCTGCTGGCGATTGCACGTCATTACAACGCTTCCCAAGCTTGAAACTTTGTGATTAATTGCGTCAGAGAATTTGGGCATCAAATGCACACAAAAAATGCAAATGGCGAGTTAACTCGATGTTGGGGGTGTACTAGTAGATTATAAAAAAACGATTTAAAACTATGTAGGCATCAAATGAGTTAACTTCTGCCACTTCAAATAGTAATTCAGACCTTTCTCTGCATCAACTTGAGAAGTTTCCCACCCAGCAAAAATTGGTTGAAAAGACGTAGGAAAGACGTCACTTGTGTCCGTTCAAAAAACGGCCGAACTTGGTTGAAAAGTGAAAGGTGAAAAGACGTAATTTTCATGTCGTTGAAAAGACGTCTTTGAAAAGACGTCCTTTTACTGTCTAAATTGGGTTGAAAAGTGAAAGGTGAAAAGATGTCATTTTCATGTCGTTGAAAAGACGTCTTTAAAAAGACATCCTTTTACAGTATGAATTTTGTTGAAAAGTGAAAAACAGAGCTGGGCAGTCCGTCCCAGGGCCGGACCAGACACATTTGGCTAAAAAACAGGGCAGAAGGGGATTTTAGTCCGGCCCACTAATCTCCCCTCATGCCTGTGACAGTCACGAGGCAAACAATCTCAACCTACTCGGTGGTATGCGTATGTCATCAAGGCAGGGAGGTCATTGTTTGTTGTGCGGTGCTCGGTCATGGTTTATTGAAGTAGAATGCATGTGTTTAGAATTGTGGCAAATTCATATATTTTGTGTCATGGTCCTTTTTAGATATGAATTGGATGTATAAAACACCAACGTCAGTCTGCAAAATGTGTCAGTGACAATCACTCTGATTGGCTGCCAGCCAGGAAGTCCATCCCCATTCAAAATGGTGCGCGGGAGTGACGTATATTTGAAATATTTTTCATAAATGCCAATTACAATAGCAAAGAGGGGCAGCACAACTGGTTAGCACGTCCGCCTCACAGTTCAGAGGTCGTGGGCTCCGGCCACCCTGTGAGGAGTTTCCATGTTCTCCACGTGCCTGCGTGGGTTTTCTCCGGGTACTCCGGTTTCCTCCCACATTCCAAAACCATGCATTGTAGGTTGATTGGACACTCTAAATTGCCCCTAGGTGTGATTGTGAGTGCGGATGTTTGTCTCTGTGTGCCCTGCGATTGGCTGGCAACCAATTCAGGGTGTCCCCTGCCTACTGCCCGAAGACAGCTGGGATAGGCTCCAGCACGCCCCGCGACCCTTTTGAGGATAAGCGGTATCGATAATGGATGGATGGACGATAGCAAAGAAAAATTACATTTTTGAGACGATAGTTTGTTAACATCATGCAGCATTAAAAGCAATACAATTTATGTATATAGTGCATTTCACAACAACTGTAACAAAGAACTTTACATCTCAAAAAAACAATAATACAACATCAAAGACGGCGAAACACAACCCAAATTCAAACGACTATTTTTTAGCTAAATTTGGACCACATTGGACGGGCTAAACACAACACGATTATCAACAACTATTTTTGGACTAAATTTGGACCACATTGGACGGGCTATAACACAAGCCAGTTTTCAACGACTATTTTTGGACTAAATTTGGACCACATTGGATGGGCTAAAACAATAGCCAATTTTCGATGACTATTTTTGGACTAAAGTTGGACCACAATGAAGGGGATAAACAAAACCCAATTATTAACAAATATTTTTGGATTAAATTGGGACCACATTGGTTGGGCTAAACACAACCCAAATTTAAATGACTATTTTTGGGCTAAATTTGGACTATGTTGGAGGGGCTATAACACAACCCAGTTTTCAATGACTATTTTTGGACTAAATTTGGACACATTTGGATGACCCAAACACAGCCCAATTTTCAACGACTATTTCTGGGCTAAATCAAGTCTAAGACGGACCGACCAGATTTAGCCCAAAATCCAACGTCCAGAAGACGTCTGGTGCTGGGTGGGTTGCCAACCTGCTTTTTCCAGTGTCAACCCCAAAAGAGCATGTCAGACCTCTACTAGAATCTTCCATCTTGCTGCTGATTGCTGCCAAGATGGCTGGCTATCGGCTGTTGTCCATCGAGAGCTACTTCTCCACTAACATGGTGTGTTAGAGGGAGTAGAATACAGTATATTAGAATATATCCAAATAGGAACTTTTAGCAAAAGGTTGAAAGTCTTTGCAAAAAAAATAGCGAAATGGTGAGTTTACGAATAGGCAATGGTTCACTCTACAGCAATGTACTGCGCCAATATCGCCAAAGACTCCTAAATTCAGGTGATGGGTTTAGACACAATATAATGATTAGACACATTTGCTCGTTTGAGTATTCTGCCTGTTTCACTAAACGTCGGCTATGCAATCACCAAATAATCAATCGTACTAGGAACACCGTGAGTGCATTGCTGTTATGTGATTTCCTCAAGCTAGGTGCTTCCAGAATGGCCATCAAGGTTGCCTCCTACTCTTAGATGGCAGACAGGATGCTATAAAAGGTCAGGCCGCCCTCGGAAGAAGGCTGACTGTGCCAAAGGCGAAGCTCTGCAATGACATCAGTGGCGTTGGTCTTTTTGGCACTGCTCATTTGGAAGGTGTCACCTGGCTGCCGCTCTCAGCTCTGTCACCATGTCCACTGTGACAGGTCAAATAGGTCGCCTCAGGTTTTCCATAAAACTAAGCTAACTTGTGACAGGTGAGTGACATTCTGTGTTTCTTTTTCACCATTTTATTACCCAGTCTTTTTTGTCAAGGATCTGGATACCAGCGACAGAATCATCTGCAACCCAGCAAGTTCCTCAGCAATGAATGAAGACCTCATTTTTACTCTCAATTCCAAAGTAGTATTTGAATTGCTGTCATCTCATCGGTATTCGAAGCAAAGCACCTTTGTTGTTTTCGTTTTAAACGTCACCTCCTTTGAAAATAGATAACATGACGATGCTGTTATTTTTGCACCAAATGAAGGCTTTTGCTCCTCCGCACCTGTTTAGATCTCTTCTGAAGAATTCGGTCCCGCATGGGATCTTCTCAGGGAGCGATGTCAATTTTAACGACACACACTTTGATGGCGCCCTGACGCACAAAGATCAAAAGGAATCGCCTGCAAGAAAGCAAAAAGGTTTATTGTGTTTCCAGAGGTGGCAGGTCAAAGATCTCCTGTTGAGGATGCATGTAAGTAATAGAACCTCACGCTATATCCTGCTTCTATATCTGTGTATCTTCCTTACAAATAAAATGCACTTGTAGGAATATGCATGCATTTTGACCTTTGTGCAGATAAATGCTGAACATCGCACCACACATCTGATTCGCAGCAGTTTTAACGTCCCCCACGTCACTGCTCTCGCTCAATCGGACCTGCAATATGTGGACGGCAACACCGATCTCATAATCGAGCAAAGACTATTCAATGGACCTCAAGTGTCGTCACTTGTAAGTGTACTCGTGCTCCAGCCTGGGTACAGAGGGGTTCCGATGTCCTTGGCGGCAGCAGAGAGGGTTGGCATCGGGATCTGCTATGAGAAGGTTTTGCCTCTAAAACTTTCCTACAGATGAGATGAAATCATGTTTTCACAAGACATGAGCTGAATCTGTAAAATCTCTCCTTTCCATATGTAGTGGGGTGGTTTATTTTCCATACTGCCTCTGAACTGTTCTTGACCATCCCACTACACATAGATAGTAATGATTGTTAAGTTTTTCATGATGGTGTCTGTGTATTTTCTCAGCCATTCAGGTCATGATAATTCAATAGAGTTGAATCAAGGCAACTGGACTCATTTTGGCTGTTAAAGAAGTTCTGTATTTGATACATTAAAGTTTGTTTAATAGATAACAATTCAACAATAAGTTTATTATTGTAGTTGGAGAATTTCACTGCTCTGTGTTCAGTTCAGTTGAATATTTGACTTTACAGTCCCAAAGGGAAACTTATTGCAGACAGGGTAAAAAACAGCAAATAGACTAGATTTGAAAACAGTCAAGATAATTCACACTCAAAAGTACACGATACAGCAAGGACATAGACGGACGCACACACAGGCTGATGCACTAGTTAGACTTCGACGTTTGTGTGTTGTTGTGCAAGTTAAGTATAGACTGTCCTCTATAAGAGGACTATCAGTTTTCTCAAATCGTGGCAGGTGCCATTTTTTTCCTGCATCAAATTGAAGTATTATTCTTCAAATACAGATCCTGTCAGGAACCTTGACAACATACTGTCCAAAAGATTCCTTTCTCACAAGAACAGGTAATAACACATGGGAAGAGAAAGGCAAAATGTTAGGAAAGGTTCTATTAAATGTGTTGATTTTTTGTCCATCCACAGACACCGTCAAATTCAGCCCAGCCGGGGAGGAAGGTTGGCTTCCCGCCAACACCAGCAGATGGGTCGGGCAAGTGCTTCTGGCTGCCGTTTTGCTGGCGTGGGTTCACATGACCAGGATGAAAATGTCACAGATCAGATTTGGCAACACCACCGTTGTGACTTTTTTTTCTTTCAAACTGCGCTGGATCCCGCCACCGTTCACCATCCGTCCATCTTGGATAACGTTGGCCACCTACCTCAAGTATTCTCTGGGCCAAAGTTCACTTTTGCTCATCTCCTGCGAGGCTGTCCATTGTGCCATGAAGTGGTTCCGACCCACTCGGCAGCAATGCCGAGCGCTCCCAGTCACTGTGTTCATTCTCTGCTTGACTCTCTGCCTTCATTTTCCAACCAAGAGTGACAAGCACTGCTTTGAAGATGTGCTTCTTGGGTCAACATTGCAACTCTGGCCTGTGCTGGACCACTTGGCGTTTGCGTCTCATTTGTGCTGTCTGTTTACGTCACTTCCCACGTTGTTGCTCTGCATTTGTACTCAGCTGACTCCCATCAGCATTCTCTTACATGTGCAGCTGGTCGCCTGTGTGCACAGCTCGAGGGTACCAACAAAGTATGTGGTGGTCATTAAGATAAAGCAAATAATGCAATGTCACATTGCAAAACAACTTACCCTTCAGGACATGTTGATATTTCACACCATTCAATCATCTATTAAATGTTCATACCATGTACAGTTTTATTATGTCTAAAATATTTTGAGTCTACATACCAGTGCCGTGATCTACAATATTTGTGCAAAGAAAAGGAAAAAATAGGTGAAATAATTCTTCTAAAAAATCTTAAGATGGTAATTTTTTCAAATGTTGATGTGTAATATTTCACTTTAAATGCAGTTCAGTTCAAAATTAGCATGGATAAAAAAAAGAAAAAAAACAATCAAATAATTAAAAGTTCTGTTTGTTGAGTGTCTCGTTGAAAACTATGAATGAACAATTTTTGGCATTTCCATAATGCCGTTACACTTTGTGCCTCTAGCAAATAATTTGGCTTGAAATAAATGATTTTGCGTGAATTGTAATGGCAGACCTCCACAAAATATGAAAACATAACATGTCCTTTCAAATAAATTGTCAATGTGACAGACCTTCGAATAAACAATATTGAATGTCTACCTATTTTCATTTGTTTCCAGGAACTCAAATAATATTTGTGGATTGCATATACACTTTATACCTATCACAATTTTCCACATCACCATCTTTCCCAGACTATGTGTCATGTGTCACCTCCCAAACCGCTTATCCTATACAGTGTCGCGGGGAGGTGCTGGAGCATATCCCAGCCGTCAACGGGCGAAGGCAGACTACACCCCGAACTGGTCGCCAGCCAGTCGCAGGGTACGCACAGACACCATCACTGAGCGGGAATCGATCCCACGCTGCCCGCACACAACTTAGGCGTGTGTACCACTACACTATCAGTGACCTCTTTCCCAGACTATTGTAAATTAAATATGCAATTGTTCCAGGTTACAAAAATGTGAATCCAGTAAAAATATTTTTTTCTTAACTTCAAACATACAGTAAGTCCAAAGGCCAAGCTACAAATAGACATGTCATGAACTTTGTTGTTGTTTTTGTATGGGTAAGTCAAGCCATAAATGTTCTTAATAATAATATTTTGTGTGCACCCCCAGTAGTGTAAACACGGCATTTGAAATAATACATTGTGTTTATGGAATATGAATTAAGCAACAAAATCCACCCGTTTTGATCCATCTCAGGGGGCAGCCATTTTGCCTAGTACTGCCACTTGCTGTCTTCTAAAAATGCCATCTCAGTTCCGAAAGGCTCGGCTCGCAAATGTCACATGACCAAACCCAGAAAACAGGTGACCCGTGACGGTCGTTACCTGAGTCCTTAAGGTGTGTGATGTCATTTTCAGTCGACAGCAAGGAGGAGTACAACACAAACTGGCCACCCCCTGAAATCGGTAAAAGCGGGTGGATTTTTCTGCTCAATTCATATTCCACAAAGGCAATATTAAACACAATGCCATGTTTAGACTAGTGGGGACACACAAAACATATTAGTGTAAAAAAATGGATTCCTACAAAAAAAATTACATAATTTATAAAAATGTATTAGTATATTAAACAAAAAATGATAATGATGCAGTAGAAATATTTGATGACAAACATTGTTCTGGATTAGTGAAAAGGCATATCCTTTGTCTTTTAATTGAAAATAATTAGCTCTAATATTAACCTCTAATCATTTAAAATGAATGACAAAATACAGCATTTTTGAACTGCCTGCCTGCCATGACACTGAAACCTACCGGTAATCTTAATTGTTTTAGTGACTTATTGTGTGATCAAATTCATGACATTTGACAAGTAAGAAAATTTTGATGACCGAAAGAATCCCTAAATGTAGTTACTTACAAAACTGAAAGTAGTTCATTATAAAATGTCCTGATTAATCTTTTGCGACCATTTAGAAAAGATACTCACTGCAAACCATGCAGTATTCATTTGGGAATTGCCAGAAAGCGCACATTGGCTGCTGTAGTCGTTATAAAGGTCAGCTCCCAGGGTCAGTGTTGCATCAAGAGGAGGGTGGCTGACAATGGGGTGGCTCATCGTCATCTTCATCAGCTTGCTGGCAACGGCCAAGGCAGAGAACCAATCGTGCAAACTGATTGGGCAGACAGGCTTCTTGGAGTTCTCCAAGGAAGGAGATCTTCTGATAGGAGGGATTTTCTCCCTGGCAAGCACTCGAAAACTCAACGACAATGACTACGAGGCGGTCCCGTATTCATACTGCGTTAAGTGAGTGAATGTGTAAAGCTCCATCTTAAGCCCACATGTTTATCACTTGAAATGCTTTTCAGATGGAATGACAGAGAGCTGAAGTTTGTCCGCACGGTGATGTTCACGGTGGAGGAGATCAACAGGAATGCGCAGCTCCTTCCGGGAGTCAGTCTGGGCTATCGGATCTACAGCGGCTGCGGTAGCGAGAACCTGATACGAGCGGCGATAGAAGCTGTAAGCCAGGAGGAGTCCGCGTGCAGCGGTCGAATCCAAGCCCTCCTTGGTCACTCATCCTCCGGAGTTAGCGAGGATATCAACATTCTTCTGAGCCCGTTGTCCATTCCACAGGTGAGGTGCTTCTCCTTACCCTGAACACGATGCGAGGCATAGAAAATGGATGGATGGAGGAATTAATGTATGTTTCTTGATTTCACTTGAAGGTCAGCCATCTTTCAACATGTGCGTGTTTGTCAAATAAGAAACTCTACCCGAGCTTCTTCAGAACTGTACCGAGTGACCGCTTTCAGGTGCTGGGCCTGGTGCAGCTGATGAAGAATTTCGACTGGCGCTGGGTGGGGATCATTTATTCTTCGACCTTGTATGCCAAACAAGGCACAACTGAATTCATGGTTGAGGCAATGAAGGAGCACATTTGTGTTGAATATCAGCTAGTTTATTCAAAGACTTCTACAAAATCACACGAGGCCATTGTGAAGATGCTGAGGGAATCGTCATCTAAAGTGGTCCTGCTCTTCATGTCCTTATCTTACACCAAGTCCTTCTTATCCAAAATGGCCAGTTACAACATTAGTGGGAAGCATTGGGTGGGCAGCGAGGCATGGATCACACAACAGGACCTTGCTTCTGTGGAGAGGCAGAACATACTACAAGGGGCGATGGGCTTTGCGCTCCCAGAGGCGTCTATTCCCGGGCTGGGCGAGTTCCTACTGGACTTGAAACCATCTGACGAGCCCCAGAGTGGAACAATCAAGGCTTTCTGGGAAAAGTTCTTTGAGTGCAGCTTCTCTCCCTCCAACACTTCAACCTTGTGCACTGGTGGTGAGGACCTGAAAACCATCTCCAGTGACTACACGGATGTGACCCACTTCAGGGCTGAGAACAATGTATACAAAGCAGTGTATTTGGTTGCATATGCACTTCATGCCTTGTTGCAATGTGAAAATGGTGCCAATCCAACCACAGGAAATGCGTGTGTAAACAAAAGCCAGGTCCAGCCTAAGATGGTAAATAGAAAACACACAGTATTTGTCTTTACATGTGAAAATGTTTTGTATAGCTTTTCTGTTTGCTGAAATGTCTTCTTAGGTGTTGGAGCACATCAAGTATGTGAATTTCATAACTCCGAATGGAGCCATGGTATTCTTTGACGATAATGGCGACTCTGTGGCCGAGTATGACTTAGTCAACTGGCACATGCGAGACGACGGCTCGGTTGAGATCGTGAACATTGGCCAGTACAACGCATCTTTTCCAGAGGGTGGAAAGCTTACGCTGAAAGTAGACGCCAAAATAGTTTGGGGAGGAAATAACACAGAGGTAAAATGATGAGCTTTATAGTCTATTTGAAATGGAGGTGACTGGATAACAATTACCTCTTCCCGCTTTGTTTTGCCTTTCCAGGTGCCACGGTCTGTGTGCAGGGAACCATGCCCTTCTGGGACCCGCAAGGCCATCAACAAGTACAAACCCGTGTGCTGCTTTGACTGCTTTGAATGCCCCGAGGGAACAATAAGTAATCAGACAGGTGAGGGGATCAAAACAGAATCTGTTCTGTGCATTGGAGCAGGCTCGAATAATTCAACGATGTGTGTCATGGGTGTTTCCAGATTCTCCTGACTGTTTGGCATGTCCACCGGAATTCTGGCCCAATGCCAAGAAAGACCGTTGCCTTCCTAAACCTACTGAGTATCTTTCTCATAAAGAGATCACGGGTGCGCTTTTAACCGCCTTGAGCTGTGTTGGTGTCTTTTTAGCTTTTCTCGCATTACTCATATTTCTGACCCACATAGAGACTCCCATCGTCAAAGCCAACAACTCAGAGCTGAGCTTCCTGCTTCTCATCTCCTTAAAACTATGCTTCCTATGCTCACTGACTTTCATCGGTCGACCGACCGAATGGTCCTGCATGCTGCGCCACACGGCCTTCGGCATCACCTTCGTCCTGTGCATTTCTAGTGTGCTGGGGAAAACTGTAGTGGTGCTAATGGCTTTTCGAGCCACATTTCCTGGCAAAAATATTAAACTGTTTGGGCTTGTCCAGCAAAGGCTCAGTGTTCTGGCTCTCACTCTGGTTCAGGTTTTGTTTTGTGTCATTTGGTTGTGTACAAATCCGCCATTCCCTGCCATGAATCTGAATTACTACAAGGACAAGATCATTCTAGAATGTGCACTGGGTTCAGCAATTGGGTTCTGGGGTGTGTTGGGTTACATTGGACTTCTCGCGCTCTTGTGTTTTATTCTTGCTTTTCTGGCCAGGAAGCTTCCAGACAGTTTCAATGAAGCCAAGTTGATCACTTTCAGCATGCTGATATTCTGTGCAGTGTGGATCGCTTTCATCCCGGCCTATGTCAGTTCTCCTGGCAAATTCACAGTTGCCGTAGAGATTTTTGCCATTCTGGCCTCCAGTTTTGGATTGCTGGTTTGCATATTTGTTCCAAAGTGCTACATTATCATCTTCAGGCCAGAGAAAAACTCCAGAAAACATCTCATGGGAAAAGTACCATCAAGAAATCTTTAAAAGTGTCCCTTAATTGATTCAAATACTGATGATGTATATTAAAGATATACTTGACTCATTTTGCAATTTTACAATTTTGCAATTTTACACCTTTAAAAAAATAGTAAAGTATCTCTTTAAAGCAGGGGTCACCAACTACGGTCCTCGAGGGCACCTGTCATGCAGGTTTTCAATCCCTCCATGCTGTAACACACCTGTTAAAATGATCAGTATCGTTATCAGGCTTCTCAAGAGTTTGCTGATGAGCTGATCATTTGAATCAGGTGTGTTACTTCAAGGAAAGATTGAAAACCTGTAGGACAGGTGCCCTCGAGGACCGGAGTTGGTGACCCCTGCTTTAAAGGCAGGTGGACTCCTAACTTGTACTATGTGTACTGTATTCATTCATTGAATAAATTAATCTAATGACATTGGGTCCCTGTTTTCATGAAAAACACAAAACCAACGCATGTCAGGGTTTTGCAGACCAGGTGTCCAAAGTTTGTAATAAAATGGCACCAAACGTCAAGCACTCTGTAACACTCAACCTGGACCATCCTCGCTAATGAGCGAGCTTTGTGCACAAGAACAAACCCCCAATAAATGACCAGTCCTCCACAGACATGAAGTGAACTGAAAACAGTTTCATTTTATTTTTATTTTTCATAACTTTGTGGTCAGTGGCTTATGGTTAGATATTCATTTCAAGAAAGAATGACTATTTTGAGAGCAGATTCCACATTTGCTGCCATAAACGTCTTCTCTATATTTGCTATATCATGCTAAGTTCCACACTGGCCAGACCTAACCAAGTTATACCACCTTCTGGCGTGTCCTTTGCTTGTTTTTCGTATACTTTTACAAACAACCCTAAAAATTGTGCTTTTACACCAACATTGAACATTCTCCCCAAGAGACTTAATTTCTATGATTTGCTCTAATCGTTATGTCCATAAAGAGCAATGTAAAACCAACAAATAGCTTATCTTAGATCATATTCCACTCTCGTTCTTCTGTAGTCTCTGAGCACAGACTGACTGTCTCCTATGGGGATTATTTCCACTGTTTATTAAGAGAACAGGTTCATTTGCATCATATAATAGCCTAGTCCTCGTGTCTCTTAAATAATGCAGCGCAACCATGCTGGGCAGAAGCTTCCTCGTGTCCTCTCTCTTGTCTCTTTTGCACTTTGACGCAGTGACTGGCTGTGAGCTGTTCGGCAAGTTCGACATGCCCAGTCTTTTACAGAGAGGAGACATCATGATTGGGGGCATTTTTCCGGTTTTTAACAAAGAGATAGGCAGCACCTCAACATTTCAACAAAACCCTCCTGCAGTCAAGTGCGAAGGGTGAGTTTATTACCATCTGAATAGTTCATCGACCATTGATCAATTGATTTATCACAGATTTATTTTTTTTATTTTTTTTTGGGGGGGGTGCTTTTTTGTGTGTGTTTTTTTTTAGGTTTGATCTGCGAGCTTTTCGGTGGACTCAAATAATGGCATTCGCAATTGAGGAGATCAACAAAGATACAGCACTCCTGCCAAACATATCACTTGGGTACAGGATCCTGAACTCATGTGCATCTCCCACCAACACTTTACGCGCTGCTCTAACCCTTGCTGGCGGAAAAGAAGAGACAGAACCTGGCTCATCTTGTCTGCCGACTCTATCTGCCCTCATAGCTGAGTCCGGATCTTCCCAGTCTCTTGCTGTAGCTGAGACGCTTGGACCGTTCCAAGTACCAATTGTGAGAGCTTTAAGGTTTTAACTCCATTATTATGTCTTATTTGAATTGAACATTTTTATGTTTGATCTTTTTGTATGTTTTTTGTCTTGCAGGTGAGTTACTTCTCAACATGTGCCTGTTTAAGTGACAGATCAAAGTATCCTACATTTTTTCGAACGATACCCAGCGACTATTTCCAGGCAAAAGCTTTGGCGGCCCTGGTCAAACGCTTTGGCTGGCGGTGGATCGGAGCCATACAGTCAGACAACGACTACGGGCGTCACGGGGTCCTCGCCTTTAAAGAAGAAGTGAAAGCATTTGGGGTTTGTGTGGCATTTGTCGGCACAGTACTGCGCACATACTCTATGGACAAGCTCCGGGCTGTTGTGGAAATGATCAAACAATCAAGTGTTAAAGTTGTTCTTGCATTTGTACCCGAGGGTGACTTTTACCCTTTAATGAAAGAGATTGTGAAACAGAACATCACAGGGATCCAGTGGATCGCCAGTGAGGCCTGGATAACAGCCCCTCGACCGTCCAACCCGGAAATTTACCAAGCTTTTGGCGGGGCCCTTGGCTTTGTGGTACCTAAGATGGCAATTCCAAAATTGAAGCCTTTCCTCATGGCCATCAGTCCTTACACAGATGCGAGCGCAACATTTGTGAAAGAATTCTGGGAGATAATGGCAGGCTGCAAAGCTGTTCTACCTGGGGAGCAAGCCGACACCTTACATGAAATATGCACCGGCAATGAGACATTCATAGAATCCCAGGATGATTTCTTCAATGTCACTCAGCTCAGAGTGTCTTATAATGTGTACAAGGCGGTTTACACCATTGCACACGCTCTGCACCATCTGCTTTTCTGTAAATCTGCTAGTGAAAAACCAGCAAGACTATGTATGAACGTGTCAGACATTCAGCCAAAACAGGTGAGACTGAAAAACTCTTTTGTGTCTTCTGAACAAAAACTGCTCTATTGTGACCCAATGAGCAAGAAGTTACTGGGTTCTGATAAGTTCTGCAACATCCCCTTCTTCCACAGTTCAAAAAGTATAAATATATATTAAGTTATTTGAAGACTCAAAGTTGAGTTTAGAAATAGGTATGGTCATTTTCGTCATTTTCCTGGTGGTCATTCCAGGGTGTGTAGGCATCAGCATCACCCTTTTTTTTTTTTTTTTTACAGTGTATGTCAAAATGCATGATTAATGAAAAGAATTCATTTAAAGACTGCTGGTCTTGCATTTTTCCTTAGGTGACCTATCACCTCCAAAATATAAAATTTAAGAACCAGTTCGGTGATAATGTCTTCTTCGACAAAAATGGCGATCCGCCAGCTTCTTATGACCTCATCAACTGGCAGCTGAGAGACGGGAAGGTGAAACATGTGACACTGGGTCACTTCGCCTTGGCTGAAAACGGCGACTACGAGCTCAGCATCGACGAGGAGCAGATAGTGTGGAGGACGGGAAAAATGGTGAGTTGGTCACTTTTTATTCTTTCATGCTCTGGTTTTGCATGGAAGTACAAAATTACTCAGACTCTGTACATAACTGGAAGCGGAAGCACGGTGTGTGTGAATTGTGTGTGTGAGGGAGGAGTCTCTGAGTAGAGATACTGATTTTACTTAAGTAAAATTTAAAAAGGATCGACAGTATAAATGTTCTTAAGTACAAAAGTTGAATGCAATGCCAGTTTTAATAATGTGGCACAATGGGTGCAAAAATCTTCCTGCACCCTCTTTTAATAATTTATACCATGCTTGTAAATATCACTTGTAAAAATCACCTCTCATGTTATTTTTTGAAACCAGCATGTTGCTAACATTGGCTCATCTTTATGCTATCAAAACAAGTTTCCATAGCTTTGCCAGCGTTGTGATATTCAACGGCTAAATTAGGGGATAATTTAGCTAAGGCTAAAGCTAAATTAGCCAATAATAGCAAATGAAAGAATGGATGAAAAATTACACCTTACTTGTACTTTTTTGAGTTCTGAAGGACAATTTTAGAAATCCCTAAACTGGTGGTGCTAAGACCGGCACAAGACACAACACATTTGTCACAAATTGTAGCCAACAACATCAAACAATTCTTTCAAATCAGGCCATGGATTAGTGGGGAAAAAATCTTGATTCTTATTATTTAGTTCTTAGTATTTGTGCTTCCTTACTTCTCTCCATAGCATTTAAAGTGTACTTTTTTTCAATTTCTCAGGTTCCACTATCGGTGTGCTCTGTGGAATGTCCGGTGGGGACCAGGAAAGCTCAAATAAAGGGAGAACCCATCTGCTGTTTTGACTGCATCCCATGCGCTGATGGTACGATAGCCAACGCGACAGGTGTGTGCATCAATATTTGTCATACCCAAGAATCATTATTTCAGATGTGGGAGTTAAACCTTGCCGCCCTACAGGTGCAGCAGATTGCACGCCATGTCCACAGGAATTCTGGTCCAATGAGAGGAGGGATGAGTGCGTTCCAAAAGCCATAGAGTTCCTGACCTATTACGAGCCGATGGGCATAGCTCTGACCGTTGTGTCGCTGCTGGGGGCCTCGCTGTCGCTGGCCACTATGCTCATCTTCATCTACTTCAGACGCACTCCGGTGATCAAGGCCAGCAACTCGGAGCTGAGCATCTTCCTGCTGTTTTCTCTCTTTTTGTGCTTCCTTTGCCCACTCACGTTCATCGGCAGACCCACGGCGTGGGTGTGCATGCTGCGCCATACAGCGTTCGGATTGACGTTCGCTCTCTGCATCTCCTGCGTCCTGGGCAAGACGATTGTGGTCGTGACAGCTTTCAAGGCCTCATTCCCCGGCAGCAAGGTTGCCGGAAAGTTCGGGCCGACACAGCAGCGGGTTATCGTTTGCGCATGTACTCTGGTCCAAATACTAATATGTGTACTTTGGCTCAAATTGAACCCACCCTTCCCAGCTACGGTTTTCAGATACAGCAATAAGATCATTTTAGAATGCAACACTGGCTCTGAAGCAGCATTCTATGCAGTGTTGGGTTACATAGGCTTTCTATCAATTCTATGTTTAGTTCTAGCATTTCTAGCAAGAAAGCTGCCGGATAACTTTAATGAGGCCAAATTGATCTCCTTTAGCATGTTGATATTTTGCGCAGTCTGGATCACCTTCATCCCGGCGTACGTCAGCTCTCCTGGCAAGTTCACTGTCGCTGTGGAGATATTTGCCATTTTGTCTTCAGCTTTTGGTTTACTAGTCAGCATTTTTGCACCTAAATGTTACATAATCCTAATAAAGCCAGAAAAGAATACCAAAAAGCACATCATGGGGAAAAAGTTTAACACCGGTCCATGAGATTTGTATTTTAGTATAATTTGCAGTTCATCTCTTTACATGCATGTAAAAATGAATGTATTGTGGTTCAGTAAAAATATGTACTGTATAATTTAATGGACATTATACTGGGAGAAAAAAAACAATTTGTAAAATGTTTACTGATTTCCTTTGTTGTTGCTTTGATAACATGCATTGTTTCCTAACTCAAGGGCAAACTGCAGCCAACAAAGCCGGGTTCACGTGAGGCTAATCCTGACCCAAACCCTTAAATAAAGGAATATAGAGTATAGTCTAATGCATATTGTACTGTATATAGTAGGCACACTTGCTCTAATGAGATCCAATACAAGAGCTGAATTAAACATTCTACCTTTAAAAAGATAATGATCTATTTTGATTGATTGCGGACATGGTTTGCATTGCACTGCATCACACCGAGAGGTGTTTCCAATATTTTGGTGAACATATTTAGCAAAGGTGTAAGGAAAACCTAAAATTAAATGTAATTAATAAATTAATTAATTAATTAACTTAATGCATCTTTTATACATAGGGTCATTGATGGTGTAGTGGTACACCCGCTCAGTGACAGTGAGTGTGTGTGTTCCCTGCGACTGGCTCGGACCAGTTCAGGGTGTAGTCCGCCTTTCACACATAGTCAGCTCGGATAGGCTCCACCACCTCCCCGCGCCCCTGTACAGGATAAGCGGTGTGGAAAATGACACGACACATCTTTTATACATTTTAAAATAAGAATCATTTTCAACATTTTTACTTTTGAAAGGTTAATATAGATTGATACTTGTATCGGCATTAGAAGTATCGATACACAATTTTTTCCCAGCTATATATATATATATATATATATATATATATATATATATATATATATATATATATATATATATATATATATATATATATATATATATATATATATATATATATACATATATCAAACCGAGTTAAGTGAATGAAAATCGAGTATAAAACATTCAAAAAAGTTTACATTTCATTATTGTACTGTACATCCTTAATCTGATTAGTTTATCCTAATAATTTTTTTCTGTAAAATGATGGCATTTTGTTGTGACATTATTCCTATAAAATTATGACTTTTTTTCCTGTACTCTTCTCTGAGATTCTTCCCTTGAAATGTTACTTTTCCCGTTCAAACATTTTCAAAAAATATGTTGTAAAACTACAACTTCATCTTTTTAAGAGGTATTTTCACTTCAATCTCATAATAGTTTAGGGTATTTTTGTCTTCATTGTGGTCCTAACATTCCTTTCTAGTCATCTCAGACACTTATTGATGATCTAACTAAGTTAATAATCTATTTAAAAGTTGTCACGGGTTCATTAGTCAATCAGTCAGTCATCAGGGGCATGCTGAAGAAATTAAGCCCATTAAATGTTGGTGCAGATCTAGATACAGATGCTAACTTTTACTTTTCGCCATTTGAGTGTCTATGGTGTGAACGGACCAGCCTAATCCAAATTTAAGAAAAAGGTCACAGTCCACTTGAAGAAAAAACATCTCACATCATTCAAAATTCAGCATGTTGGTGACATTAAGGAGTCTGCGTTTAAAGGCGAAGAGCTCACACTTCATGATAACAAAATCATCTGGAGTTTCGGATCTAAAAAGGTTATTGTCAGACGTAATATAAAGTATAGCAATGTTTTAATGATGTTGAATAAGCGTTTTTCTCTTGTGCAGCCTCCTCGGTCTGTGTGCAGTGAGAGTTGCCCTCCAGGTTCTCGCATGGCACGAAAGAAAGGACAACCTGAGTGTCGCTTTGTCTGTATCCTTTGCTCGGAAGGCAAGATCAGCAACATGAGTCGTTTTTTTAAAGGTTTTGTTTTCAATTGACCAGTACCAATCAAGCACGATAAGACATACTGATTTTTAATATCTGAACCAATTTCTAATGTAAAATTATCGTGCAATGTGTCTCATGGTGTGTGGTGTACTGTACGTATTTGAGAAGTATGTCTGTCATAGCATCAAGTCTGACCTGTGAAAGTCTGACCTGTGAAACACAGCATAGGGCCACATGGCATCCAGACTGCTCTAAAATACAAAGTAGAAGAAAGAGTAAAACAGCGAATCCCCACTATTTGTGGTACATAGCAAAAACATGTGACTAATTGACGTTTGCGATAGAAGACTTGTATTTCATTTGCTTTATTTACTGTGCTCTACAAAAACACAGACAAAGAATAATTTGCAAAGCATCAACACCATGCATCTAGAATGTACACAAACATGAGCCCATGTTACATATGACTGTATTGAGTAGTTAAATTATTCAACACAAAATTCACCCTCACATAAGGCTCATCAACTAGCCTAGCCTATATAACATATTAGCACAAACTGACGTGGAATCACACATGGGCAAACAAACAGCAAGCAATCTGCCTTTGTGACGGACCGGTCTGCCTATCCGCATATGATGGACACCCATTTTGTAGGCGATAAACGATAAAAGGAAAACCTAAAAAAATAGTTGGACTAAGCATGGTCGGAAGCCGATTTTTACTCATCTGTGGCGCTTCCACTGTTTGGACACCTTGGAGAACTATCACCCCATAGTCAAGGAAAATGACATTTCACATTGTGCAGTTTGCTTTTGAAGGATACTGAGACAAAGAAATAAAGCCAAACAAATCAAGATGGGGAGTTAGCCCAACAGTTTAAACAGCATTGTGATGGAGAACAGAGATATCAAGGAGCAGCACTGTTCAGTTAAGATGGCTAGATCTCAATATACTATTACAGCCGAACAAGATGTAATAGGGCTTTACAAATATTGTAACTAGCATAATATAGCTAGCGGCTCGCCTCATTAGGTCACCAGGCCTATACAAACATTGTAACTACAGCATCATGTAGATAGCCTCATTAGCGAAACTGGGTAAGGCCCCACATTACAAAGGTTGGAATTTTGCTTAACAAGCTATCAACAGCATAATACAAGGACATTGCTTACCTTGGAGCAGACAAAAGTGTACCTGTTGATTTGTGACAGATGTGACAGACTGCATATTCTGCATCAATGTGGCAGTTTTAGATGCTTTAAAATCCCTTCCCTCCAAAACTCGCTTTTCACAATTATCTTTCAAAAGTGCGTGATTATACTTACAATCTTTACAATCGCTTAAACTGTTTCTACAGATTCCATGGAGTGCTACAGTTGTCCAAAAGATTTCTGGTCCAGTCCTCAGCGTGACCACTGTGTGACAAAGAAAACAGAGTTCCTTTCCTACCCCGAGCCCCTTGGTATCTGCTTGACAAGCTTTGCTGGGTACCTTATTCTGTGCCATTGTCCTGGGGATATTCATCTACCATCGCAGCACGCCCATTGTTCGGGCCAACAATTCTCAACTCAGTTTTCTGCTCTTGATGTCGCTCAAACTTTGCTTCCTCTGGTCACTGCTTTTCATCAGCCATCCGAGACTGTGGACATGCCAGTTGAGGCATGCGGCCTTTGGCATCAGCTTTGTGCTCTGTGTCGTGCCTCCTGGTTAAAACTGTGGTGGTTCTGGCTGTGTTTAGAGGCTCCAAACCAGGGGGAGGAACCACTCTCAAGTGGTTTGGCGCCATGCAGCAGAGAGGCACAATTATGGCTATGACTTTCATTGAGATGGTTGCCTGCACGACTTGGATCGTCTCCGCTTCACCAAGTCCGTATAAAAACATTCAATACTACAAAGACAAGATTGTTTATGAGTGTGTGGTTGGGTCCACTGTAGGTTTTGCAGTGTTGCTGGGCTATATTGCTTTAATTGCTATTCTCAGCTTCCTACTAGCATTCATGGTAAGAAATCTGCCTGACAACTTCAACAAGGCCAAACTGATTACCTTCAGTGTGTTGATCTTTGGTGCGGCGTCGGTCGCATTTGTCCCGGCTTACATCAACTCTCCGGGAAAATACGCAGACGCAGTGGAGGTCTTTGCCATTCTGGCCTCCAGTTTTGGCCTCTTGGTGGCGCTCTGTGGACCCAAATGCTACATAATCCTGCTGAGACCAGAGAGAAACACAAAGAAAGTCATCATGGGCCGACGGACTGACAAGTCATACAAGCACAAATACAAGCAAGAGAACCGCGCTTTCTGTCATCATGTAATTGAACGTTAAAGCATGCATTTGTTTTATTTTTGAATATCTGAGCTATAATAATTATCAGAGCTGAGCATTTTACTCAAATTTACTGTTCTGTTTATCGCCTTCCGTCTGCAGCGTGGGTACACTTCCGCCGTCCGTCAATCCACCATTTTGTCAAGCCGGACCAAATAGTAATCGCATTTAGGTCAGTCCAACTATCATTTTAAACGGACTTCCGTTAGCATTTCCGTCGACAAACCTCAATCAGCCTTATGTGCCTAATGAGCCTAATGTGCTGATATTTGTGGGGGCGGCATGGCTTAGAGGTAGAGCAGTCGTCTCCCAACTCAGAGGATGGGTTCGATCCTCTGCCCCTGCACGTTGAAGTGTCTGGAGCATGATACTGAACCCCCAGTTGCTCCTGATACTGCATCATCTGTAGGTGAATTTGCGGAGCACCTTGTTGGTGGAAAAGCGCATTACAAGTGAAAGCCCATTTACCATTATTTGAACTCAGCAACCTCAAAAACACATGAAACGATTTTTTTTATATGTTGTATTTATTCTTTATCAATTATTATTCTGTTTGGTGATTCAACTAACTTCTTGCTCGTCATCGCCTATTACATGACCACTGTGCCTGTCATTACACATCGGCGCATTAAGATCTCCAACTATTTATTGGAAATAAAAAAATGTTTATTTCAAACAATTTTATTTCCTTTCTTGTACATACATTCAATTAAGTAAAATAAATGTGTTATTTCCGTGGTGTATAGTAGTTACTATATCGCTTTGATGCTCTCGCCGTTTTGTTTTCCTGCTCCCAATGCATCGTGGTCTACAGTATATTAACTTGTTGAGTGACCATCGGTGCTCACTATTTTTGCAAGTGCATTGTGAGTAATTTGGAGTGCATTCAATTTTTTTTCTTGGACATTCAGGCTCCCCTACAAAATGACGTGACCCCTGTATAAGGCTCTATGCAGGTACACAGTCAGCAGTAGACAACAGAAGACAACAGTATTAGAAGTAGGAAAAAATATCATAGATGGATAACTGTTAGCTTATCTGGTATCTATAATCACAATTAAAACTCTTCTCCTTTCCATTTTTTGTGGTGAATGATTTAGGAGTCATGTTATACAAGCACTCAGCTTCCGCGCAAACAAAGGCCCTACCATTTGTGTCCGGCAAGAAGGCAACTGCTTCAGGTTACTTCCTAATTGGCTATTGTTCCATTTCATGTCACAATAATGGAATGTGCGGTTTGCCATCGTAAATATTGAGTAGGTGACCTTTGAGATTGTTGGTCAGACCAGGTACACAAAAAAACCCTCAGCTTGATTATCGATATATATGTACCTCGCTTTGACGAAGATCGCTGAACTCATAGTGGGACCCATATTAAATTTTTTTAAAAAGCAACACATTTTGTGTGAGTGCGTGTGCATGCGTGTGTGTGTGCATGTGTTTAACATGTTTTTGTCCTGGAATATCTATATATTGTCAATGTCTCCTTAAATTCAAATCTTGGATCTTGGTGAATTTTCAAATATGACATCCTTAATTTTCTTGAGAAATTACACAAACTTACATCAGTCATTCAAATGTCTTAGAAATGGCACAAAACATAATATTATACGTCATTTAAAACAAATATGTAATAAATAAGCCTAATGTAAAATGGAAGGATGAATGGTTTTGTATTTTTAGCCCGACAGACATCGATGGTCTTACAAAATCCCCAAAAGTTACTTCTGCAATAAACAGTACAAATGTAAAAATATACAGCCCAATAAAACGGGTTATCAATGGACATTTATTGCTGCGTTTTTGTTTGCATAGACATGAAAAACACTTTTTATTTCAAAATCTAAACCCAAAGTTTATTTCAACCAATTTATCAAAGGATCTAAACAAATTAATATCCGGTGAGATGAGGTGTACTCTCTAAGACACAATAGGGATAAGAATGCCCATAACCCCCCCAAAAAAGAAAAGAAAAATGTTGTATCACTCTACTAGTAAAAGTACAAAGTAATGTATCAGACATTTTTACTTCTATGATGAAATGTATATTTCATTCTAAAGTCCATTACTACAAATCGAAAAAAATAATCATATATTTCATACATAATGGATTCAAATAAACGATAACCTGGCTGTAATTTTCTACCTGGCCATCAAGTGTTTCTTGGTGTTTCTCTCCGGCCTGACGAGAATGATAAAACACTTGGGAGCAAAAATACAAAAAAGCAAGCCATAGCTGGAGGCCAGAATGGCAAAGATCTCCACAGCGACCGTGTACTTCCCAGGCGAACTGACGTAGGCGGGCACGAAAGCCACCCACACGGCGCAAAAGATGAGCATGCTGAAGGTGATGAGCTTGGCCTCGTTGAAGTTGTCGGGCAGTTTCCGGGCGAGGAAGGCCAGCAGGAGACAGGTGCAGGCCAGCAGACCAATGTAGCCCAGCACCAGAGAGAAGCCCACCATAGAGGCCATGTCACACTTCAGGGTCACCTTTAACCCCGGGGTATCAAAATCCGGTTTAGGTTCAGGGGGGCTGAGGGACAGCCAAATTATACAGATGATGATCTGATTGGAAAGAAATAGGGCACATCCTCTGGTTAATACTGTACTCACAAACAGCTTTGACAGGCTTTTGGGTGAAATTTCAGGATGAACCCAAAACCTATAAAGGTGAACTTACTTTAACCTTCTCAAAACTTTTGAATGCACATCCATCCAACTGATCGTTGTTTTAGTACTTTTTGCACAATGTGCTATTCTCAAACAAGACGCTGAACCCCCAAAATGTCCAAAAACGTCCACTTCTAGCACTTTCTCTGATTCTTCCAGTCCCTCTGTATCTCTTTTCCAAACTGCTAAACTGAGCGGCCAGTTTCCTCTGAGACCATACTGTTTGAAGCACCACAATGGTTAGCCACTGTTGACCCATTTTGTCATCTTGGTCTCATAATGTCAAAATATGAACAGCATGGGTGTTTAAATCAACCCAGGAAATATAGTCATGGATCTAACACCTGTTGTGAATTTTGCTCTTGAACTCCTTTTTAAGAACAGCAAGGTGTGCATAAAATACTCAAAGATTGAACAGCTGAATGCAACATTTTAATTTACCTGTAAAGATTATACAATAAAACCCCATTCTATCACGGGGTTACATTAGTGACCACACCGGCAATAAGTGAAATCCGTAAATAAATACTCCCAAGGAATGTTTTTATAACATTTATGGCACTTATTTTTAAGGACTTTAACCACATTTTAAAATAATATAAGCTCATTCAAAAATATTGAATATATTGAGAGAGCAAGAAGAACAACAGATAAATACAAATGAAAAATGAATAATAAAATATAAATAAAAATAAATAAATAAATAAAAATAAAAATATGGTACAGTCTAACAATGTACGCCTCCTTGTGTTTACAGTAAACAAATCTCGTTTTTCCAAACTAACAAATGTAACTTAAATCGTACAAATTATGAATAAACAATGTTTGTTGACTTTATTTTCAAACGTTTTGGTTTAATGTAGGCCAAATGCTTAAAAAAATAACAATTTACAATTAACTTTTCTTTACTTTAACGTTGTCTGCAGTGTTTGGTTTCCATTCAGCATTTTCTTTAATGTCAGTGGTATTGACTTGAGACATTCAATGATCTCTTCTTAATCTCTTCGTCATGAGCAAGGCTGGCACCTCCCGTATTTTTCTTTCAAATTTACAGACAACGTTTAGACACAATACTGTGCCGCCACCGAGTGGCTGAATGTGGACTAACGCACCAACATTAACAAAAATTAGAGTTACAGCTGGACAAAAATAAATAAATAGCAGGACCACAAACCTGGATGCCGCAATGGAAGTAGGCTTACTGTATTGCATTTTAGGTTTGACCAACTTATTGTAAATAGTGCTGACAAAACAGGTTTTAACAAGCCCCCATTTACAAACTGACCTGTACGCAGGTTAACACACAGACGCTCCCTCTCTGTTGGCCCGGACCGAACCACTTCATCAAGGCTTCAGCGCCAGGCCGGGCCGAGCGGAAGGCCACCAAGACCACGATGGTCTTTACTTGCAGGCAGGACACGGAGAGCACAAAACTGATGCCGAAGGCAGCCTGTTGGAAGCGACAAGACCACACGGATGGACGGCCAATGAACAGCAGTGAGCACAGGAAGCAGAGTTTGAGAGACAAGAGGAGCAGGAAGCTCAGTTCGGAATTGTTGGCTCGGACCTGGAAGAGGAAAAAGGGACACATCTTGTCATGTCTGCATTGTTGCTGTTGTTACGTTCCTGTAATTGGTACATTGTATTTATGAGTCATGGTCATATAAATAATACAAAATAAAAATATGTATACAATAACTTTGGAAGACCACATGAAGTTTTGCAATGCAATTACATCGTATCCCTTTAGGTGCTCAACTTATTATTTTAAAATATTAAAATATTTATTCACATTCACATATATTTTTTAGGGTCACTGATGGTGTAGTGGTACACACGCCTGAGTTGTGTGCGGGCAGCGTGGGATCGGTTCCCGCTCAGTGACGGTGTCTGTGTGATTTCAACTGGTACTTGATGTAAAAAGTTTGAAAACTACTGTATTGGAAAAAAACCGAAGGGTTATGGGTTCCAATCATGACTTCAACTGTCCGCTGTCCAAGTGTCCTTGGGAAAGACATTGAACCTTAAAATGCTTCCAGATCACCATTGTAAATGAAAAACTGTTCTTGATTGTCCTACCTGATTAAATAAAAATAAATACTTATAGTATTTAAAAAAAAATCTGATTAAACTCTTAGTAAGTGTGCTATGATTTGTGTAAAATGCTTTTAACTCCAAGATAAAAACTGCCCCCCCCCCCTCGTATCGTTGATTATGGTCTTCTAAATATTTTAAAATGTTTTTTCTTTTAGTTATCTTAGAAACCTTCTCTTATTTCTGTAATTTACTTTTTAATGTTTTTAAAGTTTTCTGTTAATGTGTTTAAATGTTGTCAATGTAATTTAGTAGTAATTTTGGGAAGCTACTTTTGTTTTCCCAGCTGTGCATCTGAATGTGTTAACTGTTGTTTGAAATGCTTTCAGTTATTATGCCTTTGCTTGAGTGAAGGACATTGAGTTGCCTTGTGTATGAAATGTGCTATATCCCGGTAAATAAAGCTGCCTTGGCTTACCTTGCCTAAAAGGTTCAAAAGTAGCAGTTTGTGAAACCTGAGCTCATGAGACAATCGACATGTCACTCACCACAGGTGTATGTCTATAGTAAATGAAGACCACAAAAACAGCGGTGGTCACCATGGCGCCCGAGACGGCTACCGCAGTCAGGGTGATGCCTAGGGTCTCGTTGAAGGCCAGGAAATCCAGCTGGCGGAGGATGCAGACTGTATGCTCCGCGTTGGACCAGAACTCAAGTGGACAGCGGTCACAATTGGGTGAATCTGAAATATATCAAGACAAGGGACCAGGAAATAAGACAGCATATGAACTACAAGTGTTTGCTGACCAGTCATGTTGCTGATCTCTCCTTCAGCACACGGGATGCAGTCAAAGCAGCACACAGGTTCTCCTTTCCTGGTGGCCACCCTGGTGCCAGGAGAGCACCTCTCACTGCACACTGAAGCGGGCACCTGGAAAGGCAAAGGTAGGCAGCTTTATTTATACAGCACATTTCATGCACAAGGCAACTCAACGTGCTTCACACAAGCAAGGAAACAACACCTACAAGCATTTACAAACACAAAAGTTAACAACATTTCAAAAGTAAAGCAGAGAAGCAAAAGTAGCTCACATAAATTACTACAATGTACGTTGATAACATTTAAACATATTAACACAAAACGTTAAAAGCATTCAAAGTAAAGTAAATAAACAAGAGTGCGTTTCTAAAATATACAAAAGAAAAAAATGGTTTAAAATTGTTTAGAGGACCTTAATCAAAGGTAAGAGAAACAAGCAAAGTTTTTAACCTGGATTTAAAAGCATTTACCCTCGAGGCTGACTTCACTTCTGTTGGCAGCTTATTATGTGCAGCATAACAGCTAAATGCTTCACCATGTTTACCTTGAACTCTGAGCTCCACTAATTGACCCAAGTCTGCAGATCTCAGAGCCCATCATATTCAATTAGCATTTCATTCATGTATTCAGAACCCAAACCATACAGTGAATTATAGACCAGTAGCCAATTTTTAAATCTATTCTACAGTTAATTGGGAACCAGTGTAAAGCCTTTAGGACTGGAGTAATACTGTATGTTCTGATCTCTTTGTTCTGTTAAGAACCCGAGCTGCGGCGTTCAGAATGAGCTGCAGTTGTTTGATGCTCTTTTGAGGGAGACCAGTAAGAAGACAATGATCAAGTCTACTGGAGATGAAAGCATGGATAAGTTTCTCCTCGTCTGCTTGAGCATGCAACCCTTCAGTCTAAATATGTTTTTCAGTTGGTAAAAGGTTGTTTTAGTGATTGATTTTATATTATTACTGTAAGTCAGGTCTGAGTCTATCAGCAACACAAGATTTTGAACTTGGTCTTTGGTCTTGGAAATTTTGGTTCATCCAGTTGTTCATTTCCTCAAGACAGTGACACTGTACATTGATTGAGCTGCTGTCATTTGGGGACATTGATAAATATAGCTGTGTGTCATCTGAATAATCATGATAGCCAACATTAGAGCTCTGAAACATTTGGTCCAAAGGTAGCATAATTAAACAGACTGAACAAAATGGGTCCAAGGACTGACCCTTGAGGAACTCCACGTCATGGCCATCCGATCTGATTCAAAACTTCCAATGGTCACAAAGTAACTTCTTTCTTCCAAGTACGACCTGAACTATTTTCGGACCGTTAAATTTAACGCCACCCGAGTCAAATTATATGATCATGTAATGTGTGCAACAAAATGTTAGGAAATTGGCTTCTTTTGGCACCTGACCGGATCCTGAGCGCCACTGCACAGACGTGGCGTTCATGAGGATTTCGTAGCCCTCCACTCGACCGATCAGAACAAGTTTCAGGGAGCCGTCGGGGAGCTTCTGCCAGTTGACCAGGTCATACTTGGCAGGGACGTCGGCCCCTTGAAAAAAAAGCCTTTCCCCCTGTGGCGTGGTGAAGTTGACGTCATTTAGGCGCTGCAGCAGCTGAAAAGGAGACATATTATAACATTTTGCCATAAATTTAAAACACTTAACCAAGTGCATTAGTAACAAGTTTTTAGTACGACTTTTTTTGTACTGTATGTACAGTATGTTTGTTGTATGAAAACGTGGACTACAGACTACAAACAACAGCTATAATATTACTTATTTCTAAAAGATTTATGTCTTGTTAGGTAAAGATGATTGATAATGTATTAGACTAAGTCCAGTAAATTACTGATTACAGTAATAAGGAGGTTAGATCTTGTGAAGACGTGGGAGTAAATAAGTTTCACTTCTTCCCAATCCTTTTCAAAAACGTAAAATCAAACAGTTCTATTTTTCATTTGTTTCTTTTGCATATTATTTCTATGTTTGTGTGTTATTGTACTTATTTTCTTACATTTTGTCATACATATTTTAATTAAAAATTGCTAACTAAACTTATCTGTATGCTTCGGTCAAACTAACCTAAGCTTCAAGAACTACAGCATAATTAAAAATTCTACTGTAGTATGCAGCATAATATAGTAATAGTTTATCCAGGTGATGCAATGCAACCTTTCAGCGTTTTAGTATTGAGTCTTTTTCTCCACTATGTTAAAATAAATTAATATAAAGTATTCCATTTAAATTTCAAGTGAGAAAAATATACAATTGGGAAAATTTAAGGGGTTTAATTTGAAAATGTTTACCCTATTTTTCTGTTTTAAAGTGGTTATTTTTTATTCATGAAAACATTCATTAATATTTTACTTTTTTTGTAATTGTATTTTTTATTTTCATACACCGGTATTTTGTTTTTAATTTGTTAGTTTTAATTATTATTTCATATTTTATTATTTATTACCATATGTATCAGTTTCTTATTATTATTTTCATATTGTATTATTTTGTTATTATTTTGTGTTTGTCTTTTTATTGTATTTCTTTTTGTATTTTTGTTTTGTTTTCATTATAACAAAATAATATGGATTTTCCATTTTTCAGTCTTTTATTTATTTGGTATTTTATAAATGTTCATATTATTATTTTCAATTTTTTTCATTCACGTTTCAATTTTAATACATTTATTCATGATAAATAAAAACTGCAAAAAAAAAAAATGAAGGATTGAAACACACAAGGACGTACTCCTAATTGTGGAGGGAGGTGGGGGTACATTGAGAAAACAATAGAAGTAAAGGACACTCCTATGACAAACAGAAATGTCCACAGTATCAGTCACCCTGAGGTCGTTCACCACATCAGTGTAATGTCAAATCCATCTCGTAACAAAGTGTGCTTACCTCAGCAGGCATGACATCTGTGGGGGAGGAGCAGGTGGCGCTGCCGTCCCTGGAGTAGGTGTGTGTGTTAGGGCAGGCGAGGCTGTCGTGAAGGGCGTGAGCTGCGGCGTAAACAGCCAGGTAGACATTGTAGGCCTGTCGTAGCTGCGAGGTGTCAGTGAAGAGATTGTCCACCCCCTCCAGGGACTCGTCCCCTCGGCACAGGGGCAGGGAGGCGCTCCGGTCAGACGTCTTTGTGCCGTTGGAAACCCGAGGCCTGCATGCAAACTGCATCTCCCAGAAGTCCCTCAAGATGGTATCACCCAGGCGACGAGACGGAGTCAAACTTCGGAGGTAATCTTCGAATCCGAGGATCGGTGAGCTCCGAATGGCCGTGCCCAGGACTCCGCTCGCCACTTGCGAGGTGACAGGGTGTTGGAGAAGATTGCCACTGGTGCTCCAGGCCTCGCTGGCAAGAAACTGCCTGTCTGTCACCTGGTGTCAGCATACATAAGGATCACATGACGACTCTGAAATCTTGTACTGAATGACTGTTTGCCTCTCACATTCAGTTCGGCCAGTTGCAAAAACAGCTCCCTGACGTCCGTGTACCACGTAAAGATCAGAATCACTCTGGCACTTGATGCCTTAATGGCAAGGGCCGCTCTCCTGGCATCATTCACAATGTTTTGTCTGTTTAGAGTCTCCACAAAGGCAAGACACACCCCGGATCTCTGGGTCTCCTCCTGGAACACCTACTGGCCCATAATATGACAACATTGATCAGAACTTACTGCTCTGGTGAGGTGCAGCTGTGCACCAAATGACAATAAATTAGTACCAAACAAAACTAAGCATTATTATTCAAATTTCTGATGCAATTCCTATATTGCATTGTGATTGCACCTTGACAGCCACCAGACCATAGTCATTGTTTGCAATCACGGCGCCGATCCAGGTCCACTTAAAGTATATGGTGAGCCTGGCAATGGCCCGCGCCTGGAAGATGTCGCTGGGGATGGTTCGGAAGAAGTTGGGAAACTGACGCCTGTCACTCAAACAAGGGCAGCTGGACTGGTAACTCATCTGGTAAGGAAAATGATGTCATGATTAAATGTAGTTTCACCATTTAAAAATAATTTTTGTGACCTCATATTGACTTGATATTTACGGTAGGTTTTTGTTTGTTTTTATTTTTGTTCAAATATTATATTCTAAGGTGTATAATTTAGGAATGATGTTCTGTAATGTGCACTAGATTTCATTTTTTTATCTTGTTTATTTTGCCTTTTCAAAATATTCAATTATTTTTCCGTGTTAATTTTGTATTTTCATTGTATTTTTTTTATCTATGAACATTGCTCTTCTCATTTGACTGAATAAGTAATCCAAATATTGTGCAATAACAGCTCCCAATATTATGCAATATTGGTGCACTGTGCACCTGTGCGATGCAATTCCACCCCATGCAAAAAATAAGCATAATAATATGACATATTGTTAAATTATTATTATTATTATTATTGCTTTTAAGTAAGTCACCTAAAAGTAATTTAATGAACTTACTAAGGGCACAGAGAGTGGCCCCAGCACTCTGGAGAGTATCATGGCCGTTTTGGATGAAGCACCTCCAATGATCAATGGGACACCTGATAGAACATTTTGCACAGTATCAAAATGTGTTTAAATAAAACACTCTGACATTTCATCGATGCCATTTGATGTTACCTTTCCCACTGCCGCCTTCTTCAGAGCCATCCTGCGGGATCGCCGCGGGGTTGCAGGTGCTGCTGTCTCCGCTCACCAGCGAGAGGGCTGCCTGCGTGGCCCATGGGTGCAGGGCGCAGCTGTCACGGATGTGGTAGCCCAACCTCACGCCCGGCAACAGGCGAGGACTGCGGTTGATCTCCTCCACGGCAAACACCATGGAGTAAATGTACTGTAAGGGGAGTTGCTCTAAACTGGAGTGGCGGGACAAGACAACCAAACACTGAATGAGTTGAGTGTGAAGCCTGAATTGACCTGTCCATCCTAAATTCAAGTCAATCAAACTTGAGTATTATTATCTTTGTAAAGGCAGAATGTTCATCCGGTTCTTGAATTGGATTTTACTGCAGTCCATGTTGATTCGGTAATCAATCAATGTGATGGAGCTGAGAATGCAGAATAATAAATAAACAGTGAAAGCCAGAGTTATACCCTGTACATTCTTTGTAGTCTGGTTCAGCAGCAAAGTCGTGGTCTATGACGGGAGGCTTGTAGTGGAGATGAAAGAGCCCGCCAATGATGACATCTCCATCCTGGAAAAGCCCCCGGCTAGCGGGAGTTCCCCACCGAGGACAAGTCAGTGCGTGAGCCGCCTGCGGACCCACAATGAGGCCCGGCTGCCTGCTCACCAGCCCAACCAGGATCACCAATGGGGCTGAGGAAGGCCACCGACGAGTGGAGAACCAGGACAGCCAAGACATGGATGCACTGTGGATCCGAAAACACACATGAGACATTATCATTCAAACACCAACGACTATTGCAAGTAAACGACATCAAGTATTATACGACCTACACCTGAGAGGTACTTTGCCTCAGTGGCCGCCTCCTGCTCTCTCTTGTTGCGCGGCTATTTCTAAGAGTCACAAACAGCCCAGGGCGAAATGACGCCCAAACAAACGCCCTTCACCCAAACACAAATCAAAAACAGTCATTAAAGGCAGGCAGCTGTGTTTTTCACAAGCAAGGCAACATTGGCCACAGAGACAACCGGCTCATGGGTACACTTGTTGAGAAGAGGCCACTCGGCATCGCTATTGTTGCGTTTTAAAGTTCAATCAGTTGGCTTTCACCATTCAACTTTAGTCTTGTGTACATATTTCTTTAGATAATAAGAAAAGGTAGAATAGACTACAATACATGAGTGATAAAGCAGTTGTTAGGTGTTAGGGTTTGAAGGGTTAACGTTGGGCTTAGTGTTAGCATTTGTAGCAGGCATTGATGGCGTTGTCAGAGCTTGGCATTCCGTCTATGTGACGGACCGGACTGTCTATCCGTCACTGTCAGAGGCCCGTTTTGCTGACGGTTGACGAATGACGGGAAACATTTTTAAATAGACGGATTAAGCATAGACGGAAACCCCTTTATTTAGTCCGCCATTGGTCTGCAGTCCGCTATTAGTTTACAGTATTTTTCTTGGCGAGGCTTCGATGGCCGCGACGAGCGAGCGGAGGAAAATAGTGAGTTGTTGTTGCTTGGGGGACAGATTTGAGTTAAGGACCAGGCTGGGAAGAGGTTTCCTAAGCGCGGTGAGTCACTGACCCAATCCCAATAACCGCACTTGCACCCTACGGTCTTCGCTGAAGTGCACACGTAGTCGAAGTACACGAAGGGTTCAAGGGCGCAAGTTACAAGCAGGGGCGGAGCCATGGGTGGGTCTGGGTCTGCACAGGCCCACCCAGATTGACAGTCTACCCACCCAAGTGAGATTCATGAAAAAATATATACTTGTACATTTTTTGTAAATTATTATTAAATTATTTTTGAATTTGTGTTTTTTTACTTTATTGAATATTAAGAATGACATAATTATGCTCGTCTCAGGAAGATCTGAACTTCATGTTATTTAGTTTGCCATTTTATTTGAATATACAATGTGTCAGGACAGGAGGATGAGAGGGTGAGAGAAATATTCAGGCCCACCCTGATTTTTCCAGGCCCACCCATTAGCTACGTTCTGGCTCCACCCCTGGTTACAAGTGTACAAAAATTGCAGAATTGGGACACCTCGTGTGACGTCATGGACTTGTGCCCCTGCGTCAGCGAGCCTGGTGGCACGTTGTTGTTTTGGCAATTCTGCTGTTTAAAATTATATTAAAACTTCAGTAAAGTAGTAGTAAAGTAAAAATCGGGCTCGGTCTTGCAGTCAATGGGCGCTATGGTTACATTATTTGGACTATTTGCGGCTCTGCACGATATGCGGCGCATGCGCAGAAGGTTGCTAAGTACGGCAGCTAAACTAGGACAAAATGCTTAAATAAACGGGTAAACGGTGATGTTAAAACATCGATTGAAATTACACGTATACACATGATAAACTTTGTAATAATTAGATATTTACACTTCAAGCGACATTTTTTTCGGCACAGGTTCCCGCTATTTTGGTCAAATCCGCAATGAGTTGTGGGTAAAATTGTTTTGGCTTAGTGGCTATGGATGTGGGCTCAGCCAAAGTGCGGAACAAGGGCGCAAAGGGGTACTGCCATCTAAATCATTTGCAAATTTAGTTAAAATTAGAAAACAGTCCACTCCAGTGTTCCGCCATAGTCCCGGCTCACTTAGGAACCTTCTGTCCTGAAGTGATGTGGATATCCTTCAGGTGTGGATAAACCACAAAGTAAAAACCCTGCCACAGTTTTAGCCGCAGGTGCTTCTACTCCCAGGAGCTCATTCACCTGCCGGTTAAGAAGCACCGGCTGTGCCTAAAGCTAAACTGTGGCAGAGTTTTAACATTCTGGATTTGCCACCTGTGAAGCTCAGGTTATAACGTCATTAGCAGATTTCCCAGAAGAGGTTCTGGCGAACTACCTGACTCTTCAGTAGTTGGAACCGGCTTTTTGCAACTGATGCCATCCTGGTGGCTTCATCAAGCTCCCACCTTCAATTTTTGCTCCAGTTTATAGCTGGGTGTGAAACTGGTAGGATAAGAATGAGCACCTCCAAATCAGAGGTCATTGTTCTCAGGCTGAAAAGGGTGGACTGAGCCATCAAGACCGAGAAGAGAATTAATGAGGTCACTGTATGGGATTTATGCAGACTGGCCTTTAGTATGGGTGAAAAGTGTGAATATCTTGGATTCTACTTTACTATGTGTTTGCTTCATGTAAAATTCACACGCAAATGGCACCAATACAACAACTAATATACAGTAGATGCTACAAAAATAATAGAAACCACTCTCAATACAATACAGAGCAGGTTTATATCACTGCCGTTGTAAATTCGGGTGCAATATTGGGTTGCATTTACCTAACACTAATACAGACTGACACATCTACATAAATTGTGTTACAAAGATCATTTGAAGCATTTATATGATGCTTATCAGCAGTGGACAAGGTTATTTAAATGAAAAACTATCACAAATCAACAGATTTTTAAGTGGTCATTTACTGGAAAATTGCAATTTAACATCATTTTATTCCCCCTTAAAAAAAATCTAGCTTAGACTAATGGTGCTTGTGAAATAACAAGTCGAAGGCAACAGCAAGCCAAGGAAGGAGTAAAGTCACAATTTGAAGGTATGACATTGCCATCTAGTGGTTATCCTTTGGTGTGTAGGGTTTATGCAGCCATAACCCACAACTACAAAAACTTAAGAGTCATAATCAGGGGGGGAGTCAGAACGTGACTAATGAGTGGGCCTGGAAAAATATGGGTGTTAATGTATAACATTAACAGCAAACATTCAGAATCAAACCTATGTAAATATACGTAGTAACCATGTGTATATACACATACACACTAACATACATCTACATATAAAGTATGAAGAAACACTCATTTTAGCCTGTACATAGTACAGAGGAAAAAACACTCTAAGTGACAGACAGTGCTGCAGTGAAAAGAAACAGCATTGGATAAAAATAAAAATGCAGTAGTGGGGAATGTTGAATATTGCACAATATAAGCTCAGGTGCAGGACTGCACAATTGCACTAATGTCCGCCAGTTTGTAGAGACTACCCAATGTTCTTGTTAAACAGTCTGACAGCAGCAGGCAAGAAGGAGTGGCGGAATCTCTCCTTTGCACAGCGAGAGTGTAACAGTCTGTCGCTGAAGGAGCTGTGGAGTGCTGTTAGGGTGCCCTGGAGGGGGTGGGCCAGGTTGTCCAGCATTGATGACGGTTTAGCCATCATCCTCCTGTCCCCTACTGAGTCCACCGAGTCCAGGGAGCAGCCCAGGACAGAGTCGGCCCTCTTGACCACTTTGTCCAGCCCTCTTCTTGTCCCGGGCCGAGACGCCGCCTGCCCAGGTGACCACTCCCTGCAAAATGACCGATGCAACCACCTAGTCATAAAAGTTCCTGAGGAGTGTCCCCTGAACCCCAAAGGACCTCAGTCTCCTCAGTAGGAGGAGTCTGCTCTGACCCTTCCTATAGAGAGCGTCTGTGTTGTCACTCCAGTCCAGTTTATTGTTCAGAAGAACACCCAGGTAAGTTGAAACTCTCTTAACATCTGTTCCCCGGATATTCACTGGTGCAGGTACAGAGTGTTGGCGCCTGCAGAAATCCACCACCATCTCTTTGGATTTCCCCGCATTGATCAGGAGGCGGTTCTGCTGGCACCAGTCCACAAAAACCTGAATAAGTTCTCTGTACTCCCGATCATCTCCGGCTGTGATGAGGCAGACAATTGCAGAGTCGTCAGAGAACTTCTGCAGGTGACAGGCAGGGATGTTGTAGTTGAAGTCCGAGGTGTAGAAGGTGAACAAGATGGATGTATCACGGTTGGTGCTTGCGGTCTTTGGCAAGGTGTGAATCAGAGGAACAGCATTTGAAACAAATTCCTTACTGCTTCAAAAAGGCCTTTCTATCATTCAATGTTTTGTTGTGTAATGCTCTACATCGCTTAAGAGGATGTGGTTTATTGTGTAGAGGGCAGCTGTTGTTCGGGTCAATGTCGTTTGTGGAAACATCCGTTTTCTGCACTGTGATTGGTCGGTTAGAGTTGAAACTCCTTGTATTGGGTTTATCAGGTTTTGTTGTGGAAGCTAGGGTCGTTTCGTTTCTTTGCCTCATAACATATAAATTCATAGAAGAATTGGAAAAGAGGAAAGTGACCATCATTCTCCTCCTTGTACTGTGACCCAGAGGACATCCACTTCTCCTGAAGTCCAAAAGGAAGCTTTTCCACAATTGGTCCAATTCCTCGAGACGTGTCTTAGTATGTGAGGCCTATGAGGTAGCCATCTTTGGCACCTTGGATTTCCATGAGCAAATCTCCAAATTCACGTAATTTCAAGTTATCTTTGCCTGTAATCCCGGGAAAACAGTCCAACCTTTGAAAAAGTGATTTTTCAATGAGTTCAGGGGATGCATAGCGCTCATGCAGTCTTTCTCATGCTTTGTATAAGGCCAACTTGGGGTTGTTCACCATGCACTCTCTTTTCCGAGCCATTTTGTCATGAGATCCAGTTCTTCCATGAGATCCACCATCTTGAAGATTCCTGCGTGAAACTGTCCATTTCTATCTGTGTTGTAGAGAAGGTAAGTACTCACGACGCCAAAACTGATCTGCCAATGCCTGCACTTGTCTCCATTGTTTTGTGTAGAGGTCCTTATCCGTGAAATCTCCAAGTGGCGGTCGAACTCCTGTCTTCTGTGTTAGCAGCATTGACGGTGGCAGAATGAAAGGCTGCTGTGGATCCGCAGATACAGGTAGGAGTGGTCATGCATTAATTATAGCAGTGTCCTCTGCCCTCAGTGTGCAGAGTACGTCATGGGTTATGCGAGTCTTTTGTTGCATTAACATCGAATCCAGAATTCTTCTGGCAACTCCAGTCAGGCGCTCCCAGGAGCCTCCCATGTGGGAAGCATGTGGCGGGTTGAATTTCCAGGTGCACTGCTGCTCACAAAGATATCCTTGCACCGTCTTGCGGCTTAACGTGAAGTTGACGCACATGATTTGCCTTCGCAGCAGGGGCGGAGCCAGAACGTGGCTAATGGGTGGGCCTGGAAAAATCAGGTTGGGCCTGAATATTTCTCTCACTTCGCACAATCCTTCTGTCCCGACACATCGTATATTCAAATAAAATGACAAACAGAATAATATGAAGTTCAGATCTTCCTTACACAACCACAGTTATGCCATTCTTAATATTCAATAAAATAAAACCACAAATAAATTCATAATTTACTAAAAATGTCAAAGTCTATACTTTTTCATGAATCTCATTGGGTGGGCAGTCTGTCAATCTGGGTGGGCCTGTGCACACCCAGACCCACCCATAGCTTCGCGGGCCACATAAGATGAGGTTGTGGGCCGGATCAGGCCCCCGGGCCTTGAGTTTGACACCTGTGAAGTCCAGCTGGCGAGAGCCGCAGTCTGTACACTCCACATTCGAACAGAACTCAAGTGGATTACGCTCACAGGCGAGAGACCTTTGAAGAGAAAGTACTGTAAACACAAGTTTGTCTCCACTTACCGGTTGTGTTGCTGATCCCTCCTTCAGCAAACGGGATGCCGTCAAAACAGCAGACAGGTTCTCCAAGGCCGTACACGTGGCCAATCACAGACAGTTTCAGGGAGCCCTCAAGAGTCTTCTGCCATTTGATGAAGTCGTATTTGGCCGGGATGTCGGGAGATTGTAAGTGTCACTTGTCCCAGTGTGATGTGCTGACACATATATTGTTTAAGTGCTGCAATAGCTGCAAAGCTAGCCTTTCTGTTGAAGAGACTGTTGACCTTTTGAAAATACAGTTGTGTGGGCGAGTGTGTGAGCGCGTTGAAGGAACGTATGACACAAAGCCACTAGAGAGCGCCAAACACATGCTGAATATTCTGATCTAGTGAAAACTGCTATTCAGTCTATCCATCCGTTTTTGATTATGATGTGGAGCATATCCAAGCTGAGTGGGCGAGAGATGGGTTTCACCCTGGATCGGTTGCCAGCCGAGGGCACAATGTAGACAAACTGCTATTAACAATTTAGTCTTCAATTAACCTAAAGACATGGAATGTAGGAGGAAATCTAAGTAATTTGGGGCGGGGGGGGGGCATGCAAGTACGGGGAGAACATGACAAATCCACACTCAAGCCGACAATCACAGGACTGCAAGGCGTTGTCCTAACCAGTGGGCTACAGTGCCAAATGTATCAAACAAAAAGTGTGAGTGACTCACTGGGGCAATTAAGTCCTGTTGGGAACCACGGCAATTACAGTTAACTGAAACTATACCTAAACAAACTAAAATTGGGGGGTTTGGTTCATGAAAATAACATAAAAACGAGAGTGCTTTTAAATAAACAATAACTAACTGAAACAGCATTTGTTTTTATGTTTATAAAACTAACTAAAGCAAAAATTATCTTAATTCTCATCTTTATATGTTCATTTTAAATGTATTTATTTCGTTCTTACTGTACGACCATAAACAGATGAAGGCTTGTCGAAAAGCCACAATTGCCTTTTTTTTTTTTTTTTTTTTTTACCTTGCACTAGACAAATACAGTATAGTGCAGGGGTGTCCACACTTTTTCAGCCCGAGAGCTACTTATGACATGACCGAGTCGAAATGATCCACCACCTACTAAAAATGCAAAACACATTACTTATAAATATATTGAGAATTATTTTTACATTATTTTACACTGTATATGCTGGTGTTCCTTGCATGACTGCATCAACCTATATAGCACAATATTACAAAAAAAGTATATTTTTTGATGAGACTCGTCAGCGACAGCCAATCGGCAACACGTCTCACGCTGGCGCCGAGAAGGCTGGCTCTACATATATGGCCCAGGGTTCTAAATTGATTTCTGGACCAGATACTTCACTCAACAACTGGCCCACATCTTGTTTGCCGGAATCAAGAGAGCGCCTCCTTTGCCAGTCCTGGGCCAAGTTCGGTTCACATGCCGTATGCCGGTACTGACTGAATGCCACCTGTGCCAGCTTCATGACAGATCTGGCACAAATGCCTTTGCTATGTGCAGTGGTTAGCTCAGTGGGATTGATGTGTTTCAAAGAGGAGCAGGTGGCACTGCCGTTCTTGACTCTGCTGGCGTCAGAGCAGGCGAGATGGCCATGGAAGGCGTGAGCCGCAGCGTCAACAGCCACATAGATGTTATACGAGCAAGGCAGCTGGGTGTCGGTGAAGAGATGCTGCAAACCCTCCAGGGACTCGTCCACGCTGCAGAGTGGCAGCGAGGCCCTCATGACTGATGGCTTGTCAGTGGTGGACGCCAACGTGTTTGACGGGTGCTCAGAGAGCCTCTCGAGCAACAAGGAGTGGGCTCTTGTCCAATTTGGTGAATGCGGACCGCAACCTAACTCTTTTCCCCCAAATCCTCTTAAGAAGTCGTTGTCAGGATGACGAATGGGGTTCACAGCTCCGAGGCAGCGTTCAAATCTGGGAATGCCGGCGCTTCGGATGGCCACGCCGATGACCCCGCTCACCACCCGAGCAACAGCGGTATCTTGGACATTGTCGGTGGATAAGTAGGTAAATAAGCAGAAGTTAAACTCACTCTCCAATGTTGTTCAGTCGCATCTGTTGGTGTCGCCTGCAGCTAAACACAGCGCAGCCTGAAGGGCCCAGGGGTGTCCCACGCAGCTATCATTGATATGCTCCGCCGCAAACATCATGGCGAATATCGACTTCAACGACGCCACATTTGCACTGTGGATTAAAATGAACAAGTGGTCCAAAAAGTATTGTAATAAACACTCCCCACCCACCCAACACTCCGAAATTACTATAATATAATAATAATAATATAATAGTATCATTTCTTTTATAAAAGTGTTGTAAGTATACCGCTGCATAGGATCTAATACTTTATGTGCATTCTCTGACAATGAGAGCACCACTGCCACCTACGGTCATAGATGTGCAATTACGCTGTATTCTACTACACAAAAAAAAGGACTGGTGAGGAGACATGTAAAAACTTCTCTAATTAAAATGTGCTGTTGACCAGTGTAATTGACTTATTGGAAAAGATATCATAGAATTTATTCGTGACAAACACTTCACATTTATTTCAACAAATATTGTGTTGATTATAAGTGCATTGATGAAATTGAACACTTTATGATATTAAAATTAATTATTTTATTTAACATATATTTTTACCAACCCATACAAACTCCTACTCCATCCGTCCAGCCGCCACAGCCGGTGGCACAAAGGTCATGCACGGCCAGAGAGTGAGGAACCGAGACAACTGAGACATGGAAGCAGCTGCTAAGTTGAGATAGGATGTCAAATAAAACCAAGTCAAGTCAAAGAACAGAAGAACATATGAAAGCATATCTCACATATACATCAGCTAATCAAAGAGAAATATTGGCAAGTTGAAGTTCCACATGCTTGAATGGAAAGTCAGGCTTCGGGAGAACCCAACATGCTTCTATGTTGAGGAAGTGTTGTTGTGAACATTTATAATAGTCGCGGGGCCTTTGGAAGAGAAATGATGATACTGCCCGGGATTGAAAATGACTCCTCTCTAGAGTGATGGTGGAAAAACAATCCAACAACAAAGTAGCATGCACCGAGTTAGCACGTGTGTGTGTGTTTGTATGGCATTGCCTCTTGACTATTTTCTGTTCTGTTACGCACCCTCCCACCAAATCGTTGCCGCGACCATAAATCATTTGTCTATGAAGAAGTACACCCCTTCATAGAACTGTATCCTGTTTAACATTTAAGTAAACAAAAAGAAATATGGATCAATTTACAACAAAGAATAAATTCATTCACATGTTTATTTAGTCTGTCACAAAAAACTTTTGAAGGCAAAGTTAATTTGCCTGAAATTGAAAATAAATCCATCATGAGAGCACCACTGCCACCCATTGAATTGGATGTACATTACACTATACTGTTGTATGGCAAAAAAAAAAAACACCAAAAAAAACATTCCCCAGGTGTATTTTTGAACAATTTTATTTTGATTGTATGGTTTTATTGTACATTAATTGCATTCTATGATTTCACAATTTATATTTTTTTTGTCCGGTTAATATTTGATTCTATTTTCGTAACTGTATTCTTTGTAATATTTTAATTTTGGGACTTTGACATACGGGGTCACTGATGGTGTAGCGGTGCACTCGCCTGAGTTGTGTGTGGGCAGCGTGGGATCGGTTCCGACTCAGTGACTGTGTCTGTGTGTGTGCCCTGCAACTGGCTGGCGACCAGTTCAGGGTGTAGTCCGCCTTTCACACGTAGTCAGCTGGGATAGGCTCCAGCACCTCCCTGCGACCCTGTTCAGGTTGATCAGTGTGGAAGATGACACATGACACTTGAAATGTTTTTTTTTTTTTTTTTTTTTTTAGTAATTCATTCGTATTTCATTTTTTAAATGTACTTATTTTTTTAAAACATTGTATGTATTCATTCCTCATTGATTTTATGTTTATTCCTAAATGTACTTTTTAAAATATATATATATTTTTTTATCATATTACATTTTACTGTACTTGACTGTATTTTATTATTTCAAAAGTTTTCAAATTATTTGATTGTATTCGTTTTTTTAACATTGTTCCATGTTAAATCAAATTATAATTATCTGTTATTTTATTGATTTTTTGTTTCATTTTGAAGCATCTGATTTTTTTTTGGGGGGGGTTTAACCCTAACCTTTTTTTATAATGCAATTTTCATGTTTTGTCTTGATCTTTTGTTCACATTTTTTATAGTTTATTTAATAATCTATTTAACGTTAAGCTAATAAAGCCTGTAACTCCCAGTCTATTGCTTCTAGAAAATATTACATTGACTTTTATGGAGGATTCCATCGACCAAAAGTTAACAAAAGTTAATGGGAAACTAACTCAACACTGAGTAGGAAGCGAGGCAGAGTGTTTACGATTGTCAAAGTGGCCTGAAATAGGTAATTCCACAGGCCAGATGCCGTGTTTATGCGAGCGTCGGCCTTCTGCTCCACAAACATTAATAATAACAACGTGGCAGGTTAACTAGGGAACTACATGAACAGGGAAACAGGTGTGTGCCATTTGTCAGCTCCATTACAGCCATTTCAGGAGCAATTACATCTCATTGTGTATGATAGGCCTTATTGGGGCTGTTTACAACTTTTTGCACATTTATTGTTCAATAAATGTGAGGCTTGGTAAAATGAAGGAGAGGTTTATACTCCCAAATTTACTGGTATTTTGTACATAAATTAAGAGATCTTTATTGTTAGTGTATTTTTATTCTGGTGTAATTTCTCAGAATATCACCCGAATATATATATATATTCGGGTGATGTATATATATAATTTAAAGAAGTAATTGGATCGTTTTACACAATTTTCAACAAAATTACCAATTTTTGAAGTAAACAGAAAGACAAAACAGGATTAGTGGAAACCAAATATCTCATTGTTTTTATTGCATTGGTAGGAAAATGCTCACCGTCTTCAGATGAGCAACAATACAAAGAAAGAGATGGTTTAACACTCGAACAATAAAAATAATACAATTACAACTTTGCTACGCTCTCTTCCTCGGCCTCATCACTATACACTTACAGTATTTGCATTCCGATATGAGTTGTACAAAATAATAATCACCAGAATTGACAAGTTTGTATTCTGTATCAAAGCAATTAAAAAAATAAAAGCCTTTAAATTCCAATTTTTGTTTTTGTTTGCAGACCATAGACAGCAACAAGTCCAGAAGCACAGAAGTTGATGATACGCGAGACTGTAGCCCCGTGTGAGCCTTAGTCTTCCCCGGTGGGACTGTTCATTCTGTGCAAAAGGTGGCCGGCGCTGCAACATCTTTTGTGGAAACGGCTGCATAGTCATGCTCGACATGTTCACGTGTAGGTAACATGCACAAACATACGGTCAGTGTACAGTCAGAACAAAAGACCATCTAAGGATCCAAGACAACAGCGGAATCATTTACATGTAAATGAAAATACCCACGTGAATAAGAAACAAGACTTTCATGGTACTGACCCTCCACTTGTTTATACACGACATATTGCGGTTATACAAAGAAACACATTCTGCTTCATAATCCAATCTTTTTTGCTTCGGTGTTGCAGTTAAATTTGACATCACAGGGACAACGATAACACGTCTGTTTTATTTAGACATTAAGCAGAATATTGACAATACATCGCCAGACTAGAACAACTTTTAACTAGTAAAACCGTTAACATTTCTTACATGAATCTCATGCTGTAACAATGCTGTTTGTATGGCATAATTCACCTTAAACTAGGCAGACTGTGCAAATTGACCTCTGCCTTTAAATGTGACGTCCACCATATCAAAGTGACACAAGGAAATCATGCAAAACAAATCAAGTAGTAGTAGCATTTGTTGTTAGCATTTTGGTTATCAAGCTAACAACAGTGTACCATTATTGTATGGATATTAAGTATATTGCCCTATTTTATTTTTTGACCAGATTCAATTGACTAGGCAGACGATCTAGAGTCTGCCTTTGCAAGTTCGGCAAGGAGACTGTGCAAAAACAAAGCTAAGCTAACATGTAAAACTTGCAGAACAAAAGTTAACCACAAATGAGAACCCAACGACAAATCACGGCTCAGATTCAGAAAACAGGTCAGCCATGACTGGTCGTTGCGAGCAGTCGTGATGTCATTTTCAGACGACAGAAGACAAAATGGCCGCCCCCAGAAATGGCTAAAAACAAGTGCATTTTGCTGCGTAACTCATATTCCACAAACGCAAAATTAATAAGAATGCCGTGTTTCAACTAGTGGGCCTGCTGGGAACATATTCTTGAAAAAAATATGTTAGGGTTGATTTCCGCTTTAAGGAACAATATTTTAAAGCTGGTAAGCTCTCCATTTACTATTATGATCAGGCCAAAACAAACATTGCAACTAGAAGCTTGTAGCGAGCACCATTAGCATAGCTGGTTAGACCTGCTCACATTCACAGCACTATTTTACGGATAATAAAAGTACATTGCTTAAGTTAGAGCAGATAATAGTGAGCCTTTGATTTTTTTTTAAGGATTTAAATAACTATGTGATCAGCCATTTAGCTTTATATGGGTTTGAAGGTTAAAAACTAATTTTCCCATTAACCTCTCACACTTTATTTCACCATAGCTTTAAAAAGCAAAAATATATTCCGAAACTTAATCATAAAATGTATTATTGAATACCTTGTGATGCAAGCTAACAAATACAACTGACAGAACTTTGAGATTCAGGTCAACAAGATTAATGTGTCACTCTGTTCCGAAAAGATGCCCAGTTATCTTATTTAACATTATGCTCATTTTAAAGACAAACGTTGAAAGTAGCCTGTAGCTAGCCTTATTAGCATGGCTGGCTTAGCTTGCTAGCGATTATAGACAGAACGATAGACAGGCCTACTGTAGATTACAGGCCCCTTTGAGCTCCGTGCCAACAGTGACACTATATTAGTGTCTGCAAAGTATTAGAATGTTCCATGTTTGTGTACTGCACAGAAAACAAAATAAGGTTGGATGTCCGTTGTGCCGCATACGGTTGCACACACTGGCATACAATCACAAGGGAACTTGGAATAATCCTTCGAAGGTATGAATATTTTGGGGGCTTTTTTAATGCTCTGCATTAATAGCACATCCTTTAAAGTTGACAATAAAAGTAAACCTCATGAAAATCGGTTGTGAAATGAGCAAGTTATTAATTTTCAATCTACATGCATTGCCTTTGGTCTGATCCTTGCCCACCTATGCAATCGGCTCTCGGCATGTCGCATAGCAGGGCTGCTTCAACAAGTTGGCATATCTAGTCTTCTATTCATATCTGTGGTAAAAAGCCCCCATGTTTGCAGTATGAGTTAGTATTATTTTACTGATAATGAAAGTACATCGCTTACCTTGGAGTCGATAAAAGTGACAGTGTTGATATTCTAAGGGTTTCAAATGAGTCGCATAAAGTAGCTTTATATAGGTTTGTTTTAGGAATGGAACGGGAAAAAAAATCCCTTCAAGCTCTTTCACATTATTTAATCATAACTAAAGAGCCAAATTTATCTCGTAAAAGAGTAAAAATGCATCCAAAATTTTAGTCATAAACTGTTTCATTGAATTCTTTTAGAAGGTCACCAAGAAAATGTGTTTTGCGTCGTGACTGACTGTCGGCATTTCCAGCATATGGCTTAGCGGAGATACATTTGTATTGACTCACTAATATACTGTAACGGGCTGATTTTCTTTCAACACACAGTAAACATGGGAGAACAATGACCAACTGAGAGATCCTAAACAGTCGTGTCAAACGATCAATTTCTAAACCTTGTTGGCTGCAATTGTGCTCTCGCACCGTCGAAGCAGCTGACATCTATGGGACTTGAGTGCAACAGCAATAGTGCAGTCCAGGTCCAGGACCAGGTTGAGCACTTCACTGGTTAGCATTGTCTTTTTCAGTCGCAGGTGGTTAATTCGTATTGAGTGAGTTGTAATGTAAACAAAACACTAGTAAAATGGTACAGTGTTGTGTCCAGCTTCAGGGAAAACCTTCCGTTTTGGAGATTAAAAAAGGTTTATAATTCCTTAATCAACCAGTGTAGGGTCACACTCAGTCCTTTCGTTTTAGGTCAAAGCTAAAGTCTAAGCAGGAAGTAGACCTCTGGCTCTGAAGAGAAGTGAGAGGAGTCAGGAGGAGGAAGTGAGTCATTGGTACAGTAGTGAGCTGCATGTTGATCGCCATTTCCGTACCGTGACGATGTACAAGCGCCCTCAGGAAGTCCCCTGTCCTCCAGCTGGCCTAAATAACCTGCAATGTAAGAGCCAGTAGAGTGTCTGTTCACAGGTGAATTCTGTGAGGCTGGTTTATTCCTAAAAATGACCCCGCCTACAGCGGTGGTGCCTTGGACCATGCCGCCTGAGTGTGGTTTCAGGGCCTCCTGCTGTCTTTCGCGGGCGCGGCTGTTGATGTGGCGTACCCGGCTTTGGCTACGAGAGGATAAGCGACGTGTGAGTGGTGGTGGGGAGTTGTCAATATCCTGGGAAGTAGATGGTTCTGTGCTCGATGTCTGAGGGGATTGCACTTCCTGATCGCATTGAGGAGACTGACACATTTCTCTTTCACTATCCTCAATCTCAAGACTGACCAGTTTGCGCAACTGTTCTGTTAGTGGGTCACGAGACTGGGACTGGAAAGTTCCTCCCCCCATGGTTCCCATTCTCTTTTGTTTCCTCATGTGTGGAGTGATGAAACTGCGACTGATGATGTGGTATTTGCTCTGAAAGTTACATGATATGTCTTCAGACGTCAGATCTCCCAGAGACTTCGACTTGCAAGGAGTGTTGACTTTGGAATCTACGGTAATCGACTGGGGACCAGTTGATAAAGACCGTAGAGTTGACATCTTTGGAGCTTTGATGTCTGACTGTACCTGAGGCACAGTTGAGTTTTGTTTCCAAGAAAGCTTTGAAGTGGACACGTGGATTTGACTTTGACAGCTTGGTTGTGAGACTGAAGTTGGTGTAGACTTTGACGAGGATGTAATGTCATCGGAGTCTATGTGACTATACACCATATCAAAATCAGAAGGTGGTGAGCAAAGTCCTCTCCCATTACAGCTATTTGCTGACAGCGCAGAGTGAACATAAAGACTTTCTGAAGAAGAGAATCCACTTTGCAAGCATCTTTCCTGCTCCATGACTTTATATCCTTGTTTTCCCTTGTGAAAACTGTTGGGGATCTGGCTGCTTTGCTTTCCTTGATGAAAACCATTTGCGATCAGGCTGTTGTTGTAGCCTCTCTGTTGTATAAAGTCATGAAAAGGATTGCTTTGAGGACTCGGGTAGCCGTTGTGACTTAGTGGTCTTGCTTTGGAAAGTTTAGAGTCTATGAATTGATGCATTGGAGAAGATCGGACGCTGGATTGTTGATTCTGTCGCTGATATAAAGGTTTACTGTGCGGGGAGGGCCACAGTGTTGAAAACGTTGGGCACTGCTGAAGTTCACAATATGGCAGAGGATGTCTTTGTTGAGAGTATTTTGGGGTGGACTCGTTTTGGTAAATAGCACTCTGTTTTGATGGACTACCGAGGGCCTCCCATGCATGTCTTGGTGAGGTCAACCTCGCCTCTGTTGAATCCTCATCAACATTCACCTCCACCTCTGCAAAATCATTTCTGACGTGTTCATGGGACAACTGGAAAGACTTGTTCACAGGTGAAAGCATGTATCTTTGAGTAGAACTCCTCTGTTGTTCTGTTATTGGTGCTGGTGGATCAAATACTTCCTCATACACACTCTCCTCTGCCTCCTCTGGATCTGCATTCCTCCCACCATTTGGGGTAATATTATCCCAACACTTACTGCGCAGGATCCCTAAACCTTGAGTCACTTTTACCGGAGAAGAAGCCAAACTGCTTGACGGTATGCTGTTCGGAGTACTTGTCTGAACATGGACTGACTGATTTATTTGGTTGTACACTGATACAGGGGGTGATAGCATCTCCTCATCTAGAATGGTATAGACCTCTTCAAGCTCAGCAGTTTCTGGACTGGAGAAGAGAGCAGGGCTGGTTGAGTCTGCCAGGTGAATCGTGCATGGTGAAAGTGTTGTTCTTGGAGCTGCAATAAGCGGATCTTTTTGGTTGGCTGACATTGTTGGAGTAGACCTGATATCTTGAAGCTGCCTGGGAGGAGAACGCGCACGATCACGAGAGGAATTGAACTCGTTTTGGTCAGCAGTACTTTCAAATTGACCAATCAGAGCTGATATAGAGCCTTGCGTGTCTTGCTCGTTGCCTAAAGACATAGCATCAATGAGTCTCGAAATGGTACTGTCATGTAGTGAGCTGGGACTCTTCAGGTCACGGTCCATGTTGACAGGGGAAAGGGGGGTCACGGAGGAAGGGGCAGAGGAAGAGGATGATGAGGACACAGAAGGTGCAACTGTGAATGCCGTGCTGGTTGAGGAAGTTTCTGGTTTATCTGATATCCACTGTTTGTTGGTAGAAGGTGTTGCGGGGATCTTAGATTGGTTGACTTGATTGTTACCTGCTTGGTAATTGACATAGTCATCCTCATTTCTAATGCTATCATCACCAATAACTAGATAAGAGGAATCCTGTGGTTTATTGAGATCTTTTTTCCAGTTGTTGCCCAACTTAGAAGGTGATTGGATGCTTTCTTGAATGGAAGCAGATGACTTCATGAGAAGATCCACAGAATAAGACCTGGCTCTGTCAAAGGAGTAAGTTCCTGTGGACACAGATTGTTGGATATTAAAAATTAGAAAGATGGAAATTAAGTCTGTGGAATGCAAGACATCAAGCCACCCAACAATAAAATGGGACGACAATTAACAGTCCAGCCAATACAACGTAAACCACAGACAAATGGATCACCAAGTACAACTGTGAGGGAGAAGCTGGAGAATGAGGCTTTGGAGTCCATGTTTGAAAACATTATATCGGGAAAAGAGATGATCAGATGGGATTTATAAAATGGGATCAGATGGTACAGCGATATAGTTCTCATATCACTTTCAGAAACCCCTTTTCCGTTGCATAGCACCATCTCGGCCTGGCGTATCTTATTCAGTTTGGGGTGGTTTTGTTTTGCACTTCAAAACAGCACAGCAGGAAACTGTAAAAAGCACATCGCATCGGACACATCAGTCAAAATGAGATGCACTATTATACAACTCTGGAGGATAGAGCCTCCTCTGGCTGCTGACCACAGTAGGTAGACATTCAAGCAAAGACTTTGGGCAGAAATAAAATAATCTAATCTAGCCAAGGAGAGACTTTGAAGTAAAACACTACAGTGTCCAAAACTAAACCCAGATGCCAATGTTAGCATGTGTGAACAGCAGTGGCTTGAGGTTGCGCTTGGGACTCAGAATCCCAGCTGCCCACATACTGTACTAGATATAATACCTGGAAGTACCTCGTTGTGCGAGCCGTGTTGCGCCGAGTAGGTACCGTGCAGTGGAAAAGGGATAAAATAGAATACACTGGGAGGACGCAATACTGGCATGTTGTTCGAACGATGCAACCTTCAGACAAGAGGCATGTAACTCTGATTTACCTGCAGGAACATCCTAGTCACTTCTCTACTATCAAGAAGCACAACAAATGAAGATGGGACAGAAAAGGCATGTTAAGGCATCATGGAGAGCAGGCTGCAGTCTGTCAGTTCACATGTTTTACAGCACATTTCTTTAAGTGGGAAGTCAACCCCCAAAAATTACTTGCAATATGTTTTATGCGCCTTCATTACTCTAAACATGGCATTCTGATTACCATTGTGTTTGTAGAATATGAGTTAAGCAGCAAAATCGACCCGTTTTTAGCCATCTCCGGGGTGACGGCCATTTAGTCATTTCTGTCGAATGAAAATAACATCACAGTCGCTCAGGGCTCAGGTACCGACCAATCACGGCTCACCTGTTTTCTGAAGCTGGGCCATGATTGGTTGTTACCTGAGCCCTGAGTAATTGTGTCATTTTCAGTCGACAGAAGTGACAAAATGGCTGCCCCCTGAGATGGCTAAAAACGGGTGGATTTTGCTGCTTAATTCATACTCCACAAACGCAATATTAATCAGAATAACATGTTTTGACTATGGGTCTGCATAGAACATTTTCTTGTCAATAAAAATTGGGGGTTGACTTCCCTTTAGGTTGTTTAAAGCAGAGCAAGTACGCAAAGGAGCTGGATTAGAGACACTGTAGGTTAGATGAACACTTCCAAATGTTGCATTAAAGTGGAAGTCAACCCAATCATTTTCTTTCACTAATATGTTGTATGCGCCTTAACTAGTCTAACCAAGGCATTCTGATTACAATTGCATGTGTGGAATATGTGGAAGCAAAATCCGCCCGTTTTTACTTTTTTTATTTGCCGTCGACTGCAAATGACATCACAGTTGCTCAGGGCTCAGGTAACGATCAATCACACCTCACCTGTTTTCTGAAGCTAAGCCATGATTGGTTGTTATCTGAGCCCTGAGCAACTGTGATGTCATTTTCAGTCGACAGCAAATAAAAAAATGGCCGCTCCCTTGGTTGGATAAAAACAGGTGGATTTTACTGCTAAACTCATATTCCACACACACAATATTAATCAGAACGACATGTTCCGACTAGTGGGCCTGCATAGAACATATTATTGTAAAGAACATTTTTGTGTTGACTTTCGCTTGAAGAAATATCATGCAGTTTAGAGTACAGTAGAACCTCTAAAGTCCAGGAGCTGGTCACCATCTATTTCCAAAATGTTTTTTCTTAACAAATCATGTAAATAAGAATAATAAATAAAACTGTTGTCATCATATAAACTTCAGTACTTCTAGAGGTACAGTTGAACTTTTAAGTAAAAATGTAACTTTCAAAACACTAATTCAACTGTACAAAATAGGTTAACCCTTGTATAATAAGCTTATATAAAACTACAATGGAATAAAGTTTAGTGTTGCACACTAAATCGAAAAAAATGTTGATATCGCAATAATTGCCTATGCAATATGCATATTGCAAAGACATGCAATCATTTTCTTATGGAATTAAATGCTTTTATCTGAATTTGACCATTCAGATGCACACTTGAATGTGAACTTATTAGTTGAACATTGTAGGGGAATTACAATATATTAGCTAAAAAGACATTGAGCTTGCTTATTTTGCCACATGAAAAACATGTATTCTTTCATTAGATAATAGAAATGTCATTGCTTCAGGTACGTGTTAAATATCCCAATAATATCGATATAGTCAACATCCATTTGGCATATCGCATGTTTTTCCAATATCGTCAGTTCTAATAAAGTTACAAATTTATCTTAGCATACATTGACATGAGATGTTTTTTTTATGGACTAAACCTGACCCTGAATTACAATGGTTTGTTTAGTTTGATAATCAGAATGATTATAAAATCGATTGCTGATTAATCTAAAATGTAAAAAATAAATAAATAAAAAAAAGGCTAAATAAAATAAAACCTTTTTGAGTGTTAAAAGAGGGACTTGATACCCACCAATGACTGCATTTGCAAAAAAAAAAAAGGCTAAATAAAATAAAATAAAACTTTTTTGAGTGTTAAAAGAGGGACTTGATACCCACCAATGACCGCATTTGCACCCACGTCATGCTCCTTGTCTCCGGAGCACAAAGTTAGCTGTCCCTGTAGAAGCCTGTCTAAAGGCATGGAGATGGGTCTGTGGGTGAGAGGGGGTCGGGCCTGGGGCCTCTTCTCCAGCCCTGGCTCCTTCCCAGACACGCCCTCCCCGACCACCGACATGGAGGCCGCTGACTCGGACAGCGACATCTTGGTTTTCTTGCGGCCCTTCGCCGGGGCGCTGGCAGTACGGCGCAGGAGGTGGTCGCTGATGGAGCGCTTCCGAAGGCCTGCCGAGGTCGTATCCACAGAGGACTTGGAAGAGCGGTTGAACAAACTGCGGATGCCTCGAAGCTGATTTCCCTGAAAAAATAAACACAGTAAGCACAACGCGTATGGAAATGGTTTCAAATGCAGTCTTCACATGCCTTTCCAGATGTTGCCTTTACTGTATAATGCCCTTGTCTCTTTAGATACCACAGCAAAACATGTAAAAATCCATTGTGTGAGTTATGCAAGCATGCTTACATTAATGCACAGGGTAAAAAACATCCTTAGCCCCTTTTACACTGCTTGTAGAAGGCAACATTTCTCATGGTTCTGCATAAACAATACTGACACAGATTGGCGCGACCAAGACATTTTTCGCCTTGGGAGATAGAATCAGAGCCGTGACAGAGGCGGGATGCGGGGGTGACACTTCTTAAGACGGCCGCTAAAATTTTCTAAATGTGTTATGATGTGGAAGTGGTTAAAAAAAGAAAGCCTGAAGGATTTTGAAAACTAGTCTAATTGCGAATTCAAATACTGCGACACTCAATATTGCGATTGTGATATGATATACAAATATTTTTCAAGGTCCTCGTCCCATGTTTTTTTTTTAACAAAAACAAAAAATAAATTCATCTATTACAATAAACAATATCAGATTTATAATTCATACTGCGAATGTTATATAAGTTAGGTTTACGCTAAAATAAAGGCGAATGAACCATGAATTAATAGCAAAGATGGTTTATTTTATGTACTTCAATTAGAGTTGTTAACTATGCGCGATATAAATAAAATTGTTATATACACATACATCTTCATTTTACATCTCAAAAAGTGTTTTGCGGCTCCCAGTGTTTTGTTTTCCGTGGAAACTGGGTCGAAATGGCCCTTTAAGTGTAAAAGGTTGCAGACTCTTGATCTAGACACTATATAGATGAATAAAATATACATATTGTTGGCATTGGGCCAAAACCTTGTACCTCCAAAACAGTCACTTTTCAGGAGACTCCAAAAATGGCAAGTTTGTTCAACTTATGAGGTTTTAGCCCGACGCCAGCAATATATTTAAAAAAAAAAAAAAAAAAAACCTACCCCCAAAAAATCTTCCCCCCCTATGGGGGAAATGTGGAAAAAATTGTCCAGACAAATTCGCAATATACCCAAAAGTCAATTATCTGGTCTGGCACTTGGGGGGTGGTGATGGGGGGCGGGGGGATTCCCACCAGTGCTGATATTAAGCTTTCTTTCTCGATGTTGCAGCCTTTGCAATTTTAAAATTGCATTCTCTGACACTATGATGTCGATTTGAATTTGATTAATTGTTCAGCCCGAGTAAAAAGGCAAAGTAACTCCGTAAAAAGAGAAGTAAATGCGATATGTGTGTGAAAGAGGCTTGCATAACATGGGTGTTTAGTGTCACACGCAAACACAAAGCGTATTTTTGATTGAATTTTAAATTTTTTTGCATTCATGCAATTTCCTACAGCTCATGCAGCACCACACAGAGCTTTCACAAAGGCATCCGGATACCTTGCTGGATCCTAGAAAGTGCATTATGGTAAAGCTGGGATTCAGGACTAGAGGACTCCACTAGAAAGACAAAAGGATTGGCAGAGAAGCGGATAAGCAGTGGTTGGAGAAAAGTGCATTTCCTCAGGCCCTCTTCCAAAATATATCTTCCCACTGGCATCAAGCGGTTCACTGCAGTCAGACGAGGGGGGCGGGATACTCACTTTGCCGTAGACGTCATGCACTGACACATGCACAAAGATGGACGCCTCGGTCAGGCCCTCTAGGTAGACGTGTCTGTAACCTGGTGAGAGATTTTTAAAAGTGGCTACAGTCAAAGCCAACTTGACACAAAAATACAGCCCATGGCCTTGACACTGACAAGATATAAGAAGAAACATTTGTTCAAATGCGACAGCATGTCATGCCGGATCTGTCTAATTGTGTTCTATATTGTAGCCGCGATGAGCCCGGCGGCGACGAGGAAATGTGCACACGAACCGGGCATGAGGCTGCTGAAGGCAACCGTCCGTTGCCCGATGAAGTCCCGCCCGATGGGGTCGTGATCCCACACCAGGAAGCGCACCAGAGCCACCTCGGCCATGTGCAGCGTGAAGGACAGCGTCTCCTCCCAAACCGGGTTGAAACCTATGGAAAAGCCCACGATAAGTCAATACAAAGTGTTGCTCAAGCACAAAAGTGGTCGACGGGGATGTAAATAGATACAATCTGCTTCCGAAACTTTTTTAAAGCACCCTTTATACAGTATATTACATGCCATTTTGTCATGTCAAAATGACTTTGTGAATTGCTGGGGAAACAATTTTGTATTAAATGTACAAATGAAATGACAAAATGAACTGTTGACAGTGAAACACATTTTCTATTGTATTGTATTGACCTATTCTAAGATGCAGTCAAACAACAGCCATGTTTTGGTTAAAGTGGAAGTAAATGCAAAAATGTTCTTTGCAAAACGTTGTGTCTAGTCTCAACACAGCATTCTAATCAATACTGTGTTTGAGGAATAAGAATTAAGTGGGATGATAATAATTTATCCATTTTTATTCACCTCCGGGTGCTGCCAATTTGTCCTGTGCTGCCACCTGCTGTCGACTGAAACTGACCTCAAAGTGCCCATGGGCTCGCCTTGCAAATGTCAAGTGACCAAATCCAGAAAACAGCGGAGCCGTAACTTTTGCAAAGCTTTTGTGGGGCAAAGTCTATGTGTGCTTTGTAAAATTTCTTTGTTTTTTCATTTTACTGTAAGTTAAAAGGTAGTGAAAATAAACAGCCTGAAGGAGGCACTTGGCTTCTTTTTTTTTTAATGTTCTGATCAAAGGATCTACCACAGTATCGCTAGGTTCTAAGTTCTAACTGAATTAGTGTTTGTCAATATTTGGCTTTTCATATAATGTCCCACAGTCAACACAACATGCCAAATAATTGCTTTTGAATGGGTCAGTGAAGTGCATGTGAGTTTGTTGAGACTCTTGACCTCCCAGCACTAGCTAACCTTTTCAAACCATAAAGACCTTTTCCTGCACCCTTGCAGCTGTCTTAACCCTTTCATGCAAAGTGGTCACAACAATAGACAGCTATTTAAAAGTTGCTTTTGCCTATATTAATTCATCTAAAATATATATTTATATTTAAAATAACATTAAATCATAATTAATGCATATTTTTTTAGATTAATATAGGCGAAAGTAACTTTTAAATAGCTGTCCACTGTAGTGACCACTATGCATGAAAGGGTTAATCAAGACGGACTAGATGAGGGGATGACACCATTGGTGGCCCCCTGTTCTGCATTTAATTAGTTCATCTGACTTTTTGATCCCACAAGCACTGCTGAGACATTCTACTGTCTTGTCTGTCTGGAAATTCCCTCTTACCATTGTCATCAACAACTCGTGTTTGCTCCTTGCAGCAGTCAATAGGCAGACCGATAATCTCCACTTCTACGAATGGATCAATGATCTGGGGGAAAAAAAGACAATATGTCATGTGATGTTACACCGAAATTAATTATCACTGATTAGTTTTAAGTTGTGATTTTTGTCCCTTTTTTGTCTCTTTGTAGTCTTTGAAGCACTAACGCAAAACGATTAATATACAGTATATTATATACATATATACATATACATACATGTATACATATAAATACATATACATACATACATATAAATACATATACATACATACATATAAATGCATATACATACATACACATACATACATACATACATACATATATATATATATATATATATATATATATATACGGCTTTTGATCTTTAATAAATAAATATGAAATAAAACTTAAATAAAATTCAAGAAAATAATGGGACAGAAAAATCAAGGGATTTTTTTGCAATAAATAAAAATGTGCGCTTAACTATGAGTTAACTATGAAAAATGTGATTAATCGCGATTAAATGTTTTAATCGTTTGACAGCACTAATATATATATATATATATATATATATATATATATATATATATATATATATATATGGGTGTAGAACAATGGTCAGTGTCACATTCTGAAGTGCATTGATTGGCTGTCGTTTTTTTGGCTGGCTGTCGTTGTATTTGGCATAACATGATAGGCTCCTATTGTAGGTGGGAGGGCAAGTTCAGGAGCAGAGTGAAGACGTGAAAATGGAGGAGCATGTGAGAGTTGTTGGTCCGATGAATGGTAAATTAAATTAAATTATTGATAAAGACAGAATGATATGCCTTCTTTGTAAGAAGGGCTTTGCTTGCTAGACGCACACACCCACACAAGCGCACACTCGAATTATGGACGCTCACATTATAGTCACTGACTTCTGGTGGGAAAATTATATAAAAACACTTTTTTTCCCCTTGTAGACAAAGATACCAAGACTTCGAGTGTGTCTAATGTTTGAAATTTATTGGAGTACCTCTCCGCGGTCCCCCAGCATGGAATCAGGCGGTTTGGGCAAATGCTGTCCGCTAATGACCTTAAGAACGAGCTGCTTCTTGGGGCACGCTGGAAGTGGGTCATCACTAAATGGGTTGAAGGTGCCTGCAGGGGATGTGAAACATTACAGCTTTGATGTGAATGCCATCACTCACTAGTACTCAAATACTGTGGATGCTCAGTTTTGTCTCTTTGTTTTAAATACAGAAAGTGCAAACACAAACAAAAAATCCACCACGATGATGTAGAAAAGCTACAAGGCAGCAAATGCTACATCATGAACCAGTCATCGAAGGTTAACTACCCCTCTGCTTTGTTGTCAAGTGAAGATTAAATGCAACATTAACTGCTATTTCCCACTGTAAACTTCCCATTTAATCCCCTTAATGACCTTTGAATAGTGTTGCAGCAATTCCATTCCACTGACACAAGCAGTGTTGTAGAAAGTAAATGCTGATTAGCAATGTGTGAGTGCAAATTTGGGATGGGCATAATAATCAATAACAAGTTTATTGATCAAAAGGAACTCTGTTGTTTGTGTTGAATTGACTGATTGGTTCATCGCAATTTGAAGAGGCTGAGGAAAAACGTTAGCTATTATATATTAAGACACCCACAGTATGTGGGAAAGCACACATTTCTCAGAATTCTTGGTTACTTATAAGAGTATGAAATTATATATAATTATTAAGTAAAATAAATATTGCAAATAATGAAAGCATCTAATAAACATTCAATATAATAATAATAATAATAATACATTTTATGTATAATATATATTCTTGGAACCATTGGCATTTACAATTTGATGAAAAATTACTAAAACTAACAATCCTTTCTCAAAATATTTTTATTTGTATTTTAATGTAATAAAAGTATCTAAAAGTAATAAAGGGAAAATATTTGTAAATACATAGTATAAATAGTGAATAAAAAGCTATATATGGTATAGAAATATCCAAGTGCACTGTACAGGCTGCAAACGTTTCCATACCTTTACACATAGGCGGGGGCTTGAGGACGTATCCGCTGCCTCCGTTCATCATGAACTTGGCCCTGTTGAGCTGCATCATTCGGCCTTCCGTCTGGTAGTTGAGTGCCACTGAAAGACAAACATGGAAATAACGTATGTAACAAGTAATCACTTTGAGTATATTTGATCTCATGAAATGTCTTCCATGAAATATTTGCCATTCATTGGGTGTGTCAAAGCAAGGCAGGGGCTCACTTGCTTTTGTACTCCAAAGTGTAATAATTGTGACGAAGGATTATATGCATCTGTTACTCTTCTCTCCACCACTTGTTTCTAATTAAGTCATTCCTTGTTGCATGACTGCACAAGCTGTGTCTTGAATGAGATTCACTCTGGAAGAACCCCATAAAAAATAGTTTTGGGATGAACTCGATTAGAGATAGCTCAAAAATGTATTTTCTGTAACGGCCGGGTTATGGCGTGTATTGATTTCATTGTCAGCAGACGCGCAGAAAGGCGGAAGACGATCTTACCCAGCTGACAGCCGACGTTCCAGTAGAACTGGGGATTGAAATTGGACGAGTCGATGCGGTACGCCGAGGGATAAATCCGCGACAGCTGCCTCTGATTGAAAGCCAGGAAGTGCTCGGCTCGGTGATTGACCAGCGACTGGGCTCTGGTCTCGCTGAATGACAGGACGTCGCCCGGCGTACCTGAAGACAAACGCGGATGAGGCGTGTTTCAAAAAATGGGATTTCAAATTGAATCAGCACTATATTTGAGCTAGCAGGTGCTTTTTTGCACCTTCATTGAGACACTCCTGCGAGGCAACAGAGTTGGTGAACACCACCAAGTTTGAAAGATCCCGACTCAGCTTCATTGTCTTCCTCTTCCTTCCTCCCCTACAGCAAAACGACAGAACAGAGTCAAAGCATGGACGGGTATTGGTTGATTAACTGGGAAAATGAATGATTACTTAGATTGTATTAGTTTAAAACAGTTCATTTAAGATAGTAGTCATTAGCGATGAAATGGTTTATGGTGCAAGGAAACAGGGTGAAAGGCAGTTACAGACAGTGAAATGATTTCATTGTATTTCTAGTTTTTTTTTAATTTGTTATCTAACTGTACTGTTCCATACATTTTAGTATTATTTCACATAACATAATTGGATATGTCGTCAAATACTGAATGTTTCTTTTGCTTCTAACCCTAGTGTATTTTTTCATTTAATATTTTTGCCTTGTATATTCGTATTTCTTTATTGGGTTTGTATTTTTTCTTTTTTCATTTGCTGTTCATATTTTAAAATGTTCCTTGAATACTTTTTTTTACTCTTCCTAATACTTTTCTATACTTTTGTATTGTTAATCAAATATTTTTGCATTTTATTCTAGAGATATATTGTGCAATAATATAATATAATATATTATCTTTTCTGTCTAGTATTTTTGTATTTTGTCAAATTTGTGAGTGTTTTTCTAATGTTTTTGATTTTGAAATATTTTTGGTGTATTTTTAATCTAATATTTTTGTATGATTTCCGAATATTTTTATAATACTTTCATCAAATTTGTCTTATTTTATTTTTAAAATATTTTAGTTTAATGTATTTGTTTTATTTAACCTGAGAAATATTTTTTATTCATTTAAAAAACATGCAACCAAGTACTAGTGCACATTTTTAAAACACATTTTTTAAAACATTTTTCCCCACCAAAAGATATTTTAAATTGAATGACATATGTGATAGGCCACTATTATTTTTTTCATTAGTATTACTTTTTATTTAATCTGTACAATTAAAAAATATATATATTGTATGATTTTGTATTTTCTTTCCGATTTTTCTGCATTTCAATTTTCTGAATCATTCCATGTAGATTATTACTTACTTTGTATTGCATTTATTATTATTTTCTTTTATTTTTGCCTTATTGTATTTGGGTTTGTTTATTTTCTTGGATAGACATGGACCTGACTTTCACCAATCGTATCAACTCAATCAATCCTTTCAGCAGCTGAACAACATCTCCAGACTGAAGGGTTGCATGCGCAAGCAGACCAGGAGAAACATATCCAAGCTTTTATCTCCAACAGACTTGATTAATGAAATGGTCTGCTGACCGGACTCCCTCAAAAGAGAATGAAACAGCTGCAGCTCATTGAGAACGCTGCAGCTCAGGTTCTGACCAGAACAAAGAGATCAGAACATATTACTCCAATCCTAAAGGCTTTACACTGGCTCCCAGTCAGCTGTAATCTATATATCATCAAATAGTTTGGGTCCTGAATACATTAAAGAAATGCCAATTGAATATACTAAACCCCCAGTAGGGCTCTGAGATCTGCAGACCCGGGTCAACTAGCAGAGCCAAGAGTTCAAAGCAAACATAGTAAAGCTGTATTTAGCTTTTATGCTGCACACAAGCGGAATAAGCTGCCAACACAAGTCAAGTCAGCCACACGTGTAAATGCTTTCAAATTCAGGTTAAAAATGTTGATTTTTTTCCCCCTAACCTTTGATTAAGGTCTTCTAAACATTTGAAAATCATTTTCACAGTAAGGTCTTTTAGTAATTTCAGAAACCTACTTAGCTGTTGTGCTAAATGCTTTTAGGTGTTGTGTCCTTGTTTGTGTAAACCACCTGGAGTTGCCCTGTGCATGAAGTGTGCTGTATAAATAAAAGTGCCTTGCCTTTCTGCTGTACATACAAAGTCAATCAACACACAGAAATGCGCACACAAACGTATCGAAGGTGACAGTGCACAAACAGCGAGAAAACTGAATGTCCATCCAGCTTGCAAACTCCAGCAAAGAGCATCAAAGACAAGCAGAAGCTTAGTATAAAGACTGGTGAAGGTAAAGATGGAAGGTGTGCTGCTGCGTGACTAATACACAAGAACACACACGTGCACATACACCATCACTGGGACTTATGATGAGCAACATGAATATGTAACCAGGTGCGCATGCGCACAGAGGCTGCAAGAAGAACACACAGCTGGACTCCAAAAACGGGACATTTGCATAGAGACACGAGTAAAACTGAACATACTTTATTTGATATGATATATTATGTAAAATATATTCTTAGCTGCACAATATAATAAGATACAATACAGAACAAAATCTTCTTTTACAAATGAATCACGCTCTCAAAGGGCAAGGAACAATATCTATCTATACACACACACACACACGCGCACACACACGCATACATATATGATATATACACGCACATATACACCCAAACACATGCATATATACACACATACACGATGCCAAATGTGAGCTTGATAAACCCACTCTACTTTCAATATGGTATAATGAAGTAATGAAGTAATCATTTAGATCACTGGTGTCAAAGTCGAGGCCCGGTTGCTAGATCCGGCCCGCAACCTCGTTTTATGTGGCCTGCGAAGGTAAATTATGTGCGTCAACTTCACATTTCTTGTATATTGTTTTCATTTTTAACAACACTGAGATAAGAGATACTGCAATGTAGGGCTGCTCGATTAAGCGATTTTGAACCGAAACCAAATTTTCTGGATAAAACGATGTTAAAAACGTTCAAATCGGCACATTTGATTTTTTTATTTTTGGTGTATCTAAGCCACCGTAGTTTTCTCTGCATTTCCGCTTCCTCCCACGAGCGCTCAGTCCGATAACAACAACAACATCCATGGCTACCGGCGATTCTGCTATTTGGTTCTGCTCTGGCAAGTGAGCGTTTGGTTAATAAATCGAGCAAAAATAGATCTGTTGTGTAGTGTGTCCCCCGCATGTACAATACAGCCCATTAGCAAGTAACTCAACGTATGAAAGGCGTCACTTTTTTTCTCCTCTACAACGGACCTCTGGTCATGACTATGCATCTGTACTTAAGCTTGACAGTGCATTGTATTATTGAGTGATAGTTTTAAACTAATCTTTGATTTATGTTTAAGTAAGACCAGGGAGAAAGGTGAAAGGCTAGTCACTAGCTGGTTGGCAAAATGACTTGCTGACAGACTGTTTGGTTTACAGACTTGACTGTCTACCTTCTCTCATGTTGATGATTTCGTTTCAGATGGTATATGCACTTTCTTCTTTCATTATTGGTTTAATTAAGAACAGATCTGAAATCTATTGTGTAAGTAAAATGCTGTTAATCCCAATGGATTGTTCTGTGTGTATTAAGTTAAATTGACTGGCATTTTGAGTTCAAAGAAAGAAAAATTAAGATTAAATAAAAGACATTCAAAATACTTCATTTGTCATTATTTTTTATTTTACAAAGAAATCGTAATCGTAATCGTAAAATCTGGTTTGAGAGAAAATAATCAGGATTTTCTTAGGCAAAATCGAACAGCCCTACTGCAATGTGTTATTTGTTACCAGTCCTCCCCTTCAAAATAAATTGAAAAATAATTGAACAAACAATTACTTCCGGCTACTAATTTCGAAACTAGCTCTCCATCAATTTTTTTTGCATATGTGATAATATAAGGCAGTCTTACATTTATATGGGAACGCAGTCATAACGGCCCTCCGAGGGACACCATAACTACAATGTGGCCCCTGACAAAAATTAGTTTGACACCCCTGATTTAGATGATTGCACAGCTCATACAAATGAGGAATGCATATTTTACAATGCAGTGGACTTCATTAACACTACTGACACCTGGCCATGGTCACTGTGTAAACCTTTGCACACTCTTCATTCTCCACGCACACATATGTAGTATGCTCTGTCTTCATTTTCACCCAGGCCAACAATTTCATCTTTATTATCCATATCACACGATCAACAAAAGATCTTTTGAACCACTGCTCTCTGTTTGACTTTTGTTACTGTTGGAAAATTCTTCAAATTTCAAGGTGAAAGTCAAGGTTTTTAGTTTTTTTTGGCGGTCAAATGTTAAAACAAGTCAATTTTGGCAAAACAGTATGTAAGGGTTAACAGCAGCAGTCAGCATTGATCCAACGCGATCAAGTATGTGAGTGTTTTTGCAAGTTCACCTGTTAAACTGTCCTCCGGCGTCCCCTGTGGACATCTCCTGCTCGTCGTCCTCCTTCTCCCCACTTTGGCATGTCAGCCGCGATTTGGAGTGCCTCTGGACAGGACAGACATAAAAAACACACGATAGAGCATAAGTGGCTGATGTATTTCCCATGTGCATGCTTCACACGTGTCACGTACAGTGTAGCATGTAAGTGGTTGACGAAATGAATGCCGGGGGAGTTTGTTTGTGAGCTGAAGAGTCCAGTTGAGAAAAAGACACACAGTAATTACGACAGGGTGGAAGCACCTTGCCAGCACATTACGCGCGCCAATAAAAAAAATATATAAAAAAATTAAAAATATATAAAGAACATCCATCTTTCCATAAAGTGCAACCTGTAAGCTATAATTACAATAATTTGAAAATAGTAATAATTAAGTAAAAGTGGAGCCTGGTTGCTCCAGTAATTAATACATGGTTAAATATAATAACATCAACAATAAAACAAGATTGTAAAGCAAATGTTCCTTTGAGAGAGCATCTTAAATCCGTACATGTTTCCCGTAGATATGAATAATTTATTCATAGTATGCACGCACACGCACACAATCGCTGCGGTATATGTGTGTATACAGTGCAGAAATGACATTTTCCCTCATGCTGTCCACATACCCAGAGCACAAACCACCCTTTCTTTTGCTTATTTTTGACAAAATGAGAATTATGTAATCCAGGCCACTTTGTCTTGCTTCTAAAATTGGTTACAATGATCTAACAGCTTAAGTTATCTTACTAATATTAACCACCGGCGTTCAACTATCTAGTCCATGGGCTGAACCAATCAGGGACATCGCTCAGGCCATTAATAGGCCCATTGCGACAACACCGCGTTATTATCTCTGCTTGTACTCAGCAAGCTGTTCAGCTTGCACCAAGTACGTGTCCAGAGTTTTAATATTCATTTTCTCAATAACTGACTTGATTGTGAGGTATTAATTCCCCAGTTATCGTTTCCGAATATCCCAGGAGGCAGTACATCTTCCCACATGGTTTGGTGTTTTTGCCTTTTTTACTGGGCTAGCTAAAGTCCTTAAAATCCTTCTTAAGGATTGTCGAACAAGTGAAACATCTCAACACTTTTAGAGAAATCAGTGATAACATTATGCGACATTTAATTTTAGTTTAATCTTTTCAACCATTTTTCTATTCATATTGTTGATGAAAAGCATCTCATGTCACTCTTCACTTCATATATTTTGTATTACAAAATACAAAATTAAAAATTATGATTATGAGTACGGAATTTGCTTTCATTATTTCTAGACAATTCAAGTACATTTGTGCTGATTCACGACATAAAATGTAGCATAAAAACGTTAAGGCTTAACTAATTCTTACAAATTTGGGCTCATTTTATCCGTGTCACAAATCTCTAGCCAGCGATATCCTCTCTTATGATATAGAGGTGGTTTACATTTTTTTGTAACATATATCGGGTAACTTATTATGATCTCAGGCTTTGGATAGGTGTGATACTGGTTTAGCCACGGATTGAATGTCTGATGTTGCTCACCGTGGTCCAAGGCTGGCTCAGGGAGTGTGTGTAGGGCATATAGGGCTAGTGAATAAAGAGATAACAATAAGTCGTTTCATCTGCAGCTGACCTCCACCCTGCTGAATCCTTCGAGCAGTCTCACAAATCAATCAAAACAGCAGAACTGGGCACTTGACCCTTTTTTGCCGTTCCGACCGCAACCCTCCGCCCTTATTCCTAAAAATTATCACGCCACGCCTGATTACGGCCAGCAGACCCCCCCCCCCCCCCCCGCCTCGCTAAAAAAAAAAAAAAAAAAAGAAAAAACATGCATGACGCCGCCACGGGAAAGATGCTAACGGCAGAGGCATTTTAAAGATCATTAGCTGGCTAATTTACTTTTCGAACGCGCTGTGGACATGCTTCAAATGCACCAGTAGTACTTACCAAACTGCACGTGCTTAGTTCCATTGCGAGCCCCGGGGGTTGGTTTTGTCGTATTATATAATCATTTGGGTCCAACAGACAGCATGAAGTCACAGTCAACATGTTACTTATTCATTTTCCACACTTCCCCTCCTTCACACTTGCCGGCCTTCAAAATAAAAGCATTCCAGCAAACCACTACACAGCAGGTTTGCTACGGCGTATTTCTGGTAGTAGGGAAGACGAGACAGAAGAAGTGCATGAACTCCACCTTGATGTGCTGGCGGCATCCTTGAGTGCTGTGCGCAGCTTGACTATACACGTGGACACAAGTTGTTTTGAAACAGTTCCGTTCCAAGTTGGGGGGGGCGTCGCTTCAAAAAGACAACAATGGATATTGTGCCTGCTACAACCAAAAAGGGACCGAGATGAGTAGACTATGCATTTAATTTTATTGCGAAAACGATCTGGAAGGTGGCGGCTAAGGGGGAACGTGGGTGAGTAACTTCTTTACACACACATTGTGACATAACACCCATGCCGCTGCCAAACTAGTTTACTTGGCAGCAGCAACGAGCTGCGTGGTGCAGCTCCTCTCCTCTGTGGGAAACAGTATGTCATCGCAACATGTGACATAATGGACCGATCAGTGCAGCAACAATTCCTGATGGGTGCGTGTCAGACGTGTTGCAGACCTGTCGCCATAAGCACAATGCGTCGGCAGTTGTCGCTCTCAACGTTGCGGGAGTAGAAAGGAGCCTAAAAAGAAGCCTTTCACCGAGAAGGCTGAGATGAAATTTGGCCACCTCGCGAGCACGTCACACCCATGAGGGCCGATTATTGGGCCAGACTAAAATCCACTTTTAGCCATGCTTAGTCCAGCCCTTTTTAAAAATTTGTCAGCCCCCACCTGCCGCCCCAAAAATGCAGCTTTGCAAAACAGTAAGTCCTTCTATGAAGCCTACCTTCTGTTTGAGTGTGGTGATGAAAGATCGGCTTTGTGATTTCTTCAGAACCCCCCTGGAGCTCTGCAACACACAGCAAGAGGAGAGTCAAAGACGAATCACGCTAGTTTACTTATACTACCGAAGAACATTGACTGAGTCACCACATGTCTAAATTGTCTATAAGGCTGACCTTAATATGAAGTGACTTTGTGCTGCTATTTACCTTTAATACATAGTGGAGAGGTTTTTGTTTTTTATCAGTACAAAATATGGAAAACCCTCAATAAGGGCTTTAATGCAATGTGGTTTGTTGAGAACGAATTTTGACTTTGTTACAGGTGAATGTGTACTTGAGTGAATACATTGCCTTGCCCATGAAGGTCACAGTCAGGTGGCACCAAAAACTCATCAGCTGGGCGGGTATGTCCAACAAGTTTAGAGGCAATATAAAAATAAGGAGGAAACTTTGTATTTTCTATTTGACATGTCAAAAGTTGCAAACCTAAAAAATATCAAGTGCTCTAGTGTTGATTTGCTAATTCAGTGAGTGCCGATTCCCATGAAACTCATTTTTGGGGGGGGTCTTCACAGTATCATATGATGGCATTATTGACACAATAATTACATATTTGGGAAGTTCTCACTGAGGTCTTTGTATAACTGATGTATAACTTGATGTGGTTTGTTGCTAATTGACTTTTGAATTTGTTACTGGTAAACTTTCATCTGGGAGACCACAAGGTGAAAGTCAATTGCAACCATCAATCAAGCAACTATGTAACTATTATATACCCACCAAGTTTGGAGATGATCCAATCAATTGTTGAAAAAACGTTTTCTGGGGTCTGACATATTTGACCTTTCTATTACGTTAAGCTTTTCCCTTGCTATTGAATTTTGGGCATGTGAAGAGTTGTTTATTAAATGATCCTATTTGAAGGAAAGCAAGTGATTTTGTGTTGCTTTGTAAACATGAGAATGAAATTGTGAAGCTTCCAAGCAAAAAACAGTTGAAAAAAAGCCCTCTCTTTATGTTCAAACAGCATTCAGGAAAGCTTCTTCTAAAAATAGCGCAAGAAGCTAAGTGGGGAAATGAAATATTAAGCAATGCCACTTCAGACTTTTAGTTTTTCATCACTTTGAGCCATTTTGACATGTTACATGACACACCGCCCATGCAATGTGTCCATATGTCTATGTGGGATCCTTATCTCCTCATTCTCCTAGATGTTATTCACCGCCTCCCCCGCTCTCCCATCATCCTCCTGTTGTCTTTCTGAGTGTCGCTGGCTTCCGCGCTGTACCTGGCGGAGGTTCTTTTGAAGGCCCTGATGCGTGGCCCTCAGCAGAGCTCTGATGCTAAAGCTGTCAGTGTCTTCCTTGTCGCCAATGCGAGACTCCTTCAGGAGAGAGTCCAACTTCTTCCTGATGTGAGACTCCACTTGGTGATGGTGACCGTTCCCCTGCAAGGAAGAATAGAGTTTATTCGTGGACCGTGGGACTAGATTGCTGATTCATTCCAAAGTGATTGAACGATAATACCAGCGGGGGCGCTGTTGATTCACTCTCAATTGCAGCAGTTTTGTTGTCAAAGTCCGCCGGCAAATAGTGGAAATTTTATCATTATTTCAATTTTGGCTTTTCCCAAACTTAAAAACATTACAATCGAGGAAAAACGAAGACTGTCCAGAATGGTGTGGTGCGTTTGCAAGTTCCCGACACTCTGAATGCACCGTGTTGCTTAGGCAGAAAGTGTGTGACATATGATTCTGCCGTCCCTGAGCATCCTTTAAGTTGTTTAATGACAGCCCAGTTAAGGTGTACTGTAATACTTAACACACCAAAAAAATTACACTCATTTTATATTTAAACACAACAAATGTTTCATTTTGTAAACTTTGTGAGTGCTAATGTTAAAGTCAATGTAAAATCCCAATGACATGCTAACAGGTAATTAGCATCTGCCTCCGGGAGTGATATTCCTTCAAATAAAGAATATTCACACATGAACACAACAAACACTGTAGGAACACACACACACACACACACACACATACAAGTGACATAACAATACTCAGAGGCGCATATTCTTCCCAATCAGCAAAAAAAAAAATTGTTATATTCATAGAGTTCAAGCACAACGTTCTTCTTCTACTCTTCGTATCTCATTGTGTGTACTGCATGCATGCATGGCACCACACTGCCCTTAAGAGGCCAACGCGGGTACAACAGGAAAGGCTGGTATTTATTTGTATTTATATATTTTTGCAGAGGTGGGCATTTGACAGCTTTGTAGTCCATCTGTGACTTCTCGTCTGTATTTCAGTCCCGCCTGGTTGGTCCGAGTCGGCCAAATGGCGTCGAGAACAGACGAAAACTTAGTGACGGATAGATGATGCCCACTGTTTTTTTGTATTGCTATTATTTTAGCAAATTCTTATTTTACTTTGCCACTATTTGAATTTCTGGTTGTTCAAGTTTTATCAAAGGTCGGATTTCATGGAATTCCAACACACATTTCCATGTGATATAGCACGAAATAAAATGCCCGAGGTCACAGGTTAGCCAAGTAAATCCCTAGACTTTTACAAATAAAAACAGAACAAAAAAAATCTGATAAAAAATATATGATGAAGAGATAAGTGAGATGCTTACTCAATGTTTGAATGTGTACAAAGATAGAAGGCAGCAAAGGTGTGAAATTTTACAAGGTCATTTTGTAAACAAAACAAAAAGACAAAACGAGACAAAAAGAATAGTGTTCAATGTGCAGGGATGAATGGGTCACGGGGCGTGCGGTCAGGGGCGGCAAGTGAGGCTGAGCCTCACTAGCACCGTCGTCTGCTGGACTTACTCTGCATGTGAAGAGTAAAGAGAGAAAGGGGGGGGGACTTAAAATAATTATAATAAAGTATGTTCCATTTCAGTTCTATGGTCCTTGCTTTCCATTAATTTCCATTTTCAATCCAATAATTATCAATTATTTCTTCATCAAAATAGCTGTATGTGCGTATTTCCTATGGGGATGAAGCGAAGAGGTACAGTAACTGTTTGGCTGCATTAACTTCATAACTCATCAAATTCTTTACCGATTTTGACATGGAATGGTTTGTTAGTACCATGAGACGTGCTGTTACGATACCAGATACCGAAGTAATTTTATAATCAGGGCTTATGTCGGGTCACTGTTGTTTCAAAGCACCACTGTAAAATAATAGAAAGAGTTTTTCAGTGAAGTGGAATGTTCATAATCATTTGTTTATAGCTGTCTGCAGCTACTGCGGACTCAACCATCAACTCCCCTAAAAACCTTCCCCCTATAGGCACCCTCACTATTTATCGGCATCATCCGAATTCATTACTGCACTTGCCCAACAGTGCACACTGAAGCAATTTAAAATACAGTTTTGTTACACGGGAAGGAAGGAAGGAAGGAAGGAAGCAAGCAAGCAAGGAAGGAAGGAAGGAAGGAAGGAAGGAAGGAAGGAAGGAAGGAAGCAATTATCACGCATTGCAAGCCGTTGGCATTAAATTTTAGTCCACAGTCAGAGATGTTTATCTGGTTGCAGTTTTAATGATCTCCCTATATTAAAAATAAAAGAAAGAAAAAGCTCTATGTCAGTAGAAACCTGCTACCGGCCCTTTAAAAAGGACTACACTCATCCAAAGTGGCATCTGCAGCCCACGCGCCTCCAGCTAGATATGGGAGAATGCTGCCGTATTTAGTCACACAGGGGAACCATGTGACAAATGATTGCAGTGCTGTCTTGCTTTATGTCATATTAATAAGGAGAATACGCCAGGGCATCAAGAGATAACGAGAGACTGGAGAGAAAGGTTTTATCAAAAATAAATAGAAGCGGTGATGAGCAATTTGACACAATACTTGAATTGCCTTCATGCACGTGTGTCACCATTTTTAAACGTTAAGCGAGCTGACGGACGTTTTGTGCCATTCATTTTGGTATTTTTAATCCATTTGAGCTGTGCAGTATGAATATTCTCAGTTAAATTTACTACAGTATATTCATTTCTAAAACAATCTCGAATTGTTATCTCTTGACATTAACCTGGGTTTTTACAGTCTACTGTAATCGTGTGTCCTGTAATGCCCTCGCACGTGGGAAAGGAGAGCCATAATTGCATTTTACAGACCCTTATTGAATATCAGGAAAACTCAGAGCACACTCATGAAAAAGCTGCTGTAGGCCACAGCTCCCACACGGATGCTCACACGTCGTGGACTCACAGACATCACAACAGGCTCTGTCTTTAACCCTTCACACTACAATACATATAGTATTTTCCAGCGATGGCCTTTTTACTAAAGTTTGTCGGTCCATCATTCGTCATCCGTCAGCAGCCTGAGTACACGTCCGTCATCCGTCAATTCATCATTTTTGAAAGCCGAACCAAACTGTAATCAGTCTGTCATGTTATTTTAACTGCCCTTCCATAAGTAAACATCAAAGCTCTGCCAGTACGTCGATTGTCAATCCGGGAAAAAAAAAAAAGGTCCAACACATCCATCCGTTATTTGAACTGTTTTGATTAAAAGGGTAAATGGAGTGCACTATGTACATCATAATGTGTCGGCTTGCTAAACAACTTTACACTCACATGTATTTGACAATTCGCATAGCCTACACTTATGTGCCCATCTATTGAACTGTAAGTGGGAGCCTGCTGCTGTTTTAACTCTTAAAAGTTTTACTTTAAAAATGTTCACTTACCTTAACCAGGATCATACTGTTTTCCAAAGGTACAATCCTGGTGGATTAAAATGCATCCTAGTCCTTGTGCAAACCGAAATCAAATAGCTATTATGATAAATGAATATTTTTTTCACTTCAAATTTGTCTTCTTTTTCTTCTGTCTTTTAGTAGTTGGCAAACAACTTTTGGTGCATTGCTGCCATCTTCTGAAATGGAACGTGGGGTGGCAAAATACCGTTTCACAACTTCCTAACCCTACCGTTTCCAGAAATGAAAATAGAAATGTGACTCTACTGAGGGACGAAGAATGGACAGATTGGTCGCCACAGAGATCATATACTTGGCCCAGTTTGGGGGTGTTGTTAAATCTACCCAATTAGAGAGTATTGGATGTAATAGTCAAGAGGACAATCGAATCCAAAAAGATTTGATAGTGACAACCCTATTGCAAACCTTAAACTGTTTTCAACAAGGGTGCCTTGCTACTGAAATAATGACCATGTTTGGCTATAATTAATTAAATTCAAGATGAATTTTTTCCCTTTTATCTTGACAACACTATCTGCAGTGCCTCACATTGCTGTTCTTGAGCTTGAAGTCGTCCTCAATTTCATCGGCACTGTCATCATCGGATACCTCGCCTTCCTCGGCATCCGCAGACAGATATGCAGGGAGACGCTTGCCCTGCATGAAGTGAAAGAGAGAGATAGTCATCACCTGTAAACAATAAGCCTCAAACAAAGCGTTGATTTCTGCACATGCTTTTGTGCGATATTGATCAACTTAAGTGGAGGGACAGAATTGTTTATATCAATATTGACATACTGCAGACTCCAAATGAATTTTCTTTGATGAAAAGTTTACGGAATGTAAGGATCTGAAGTACTTTCAAAGGACGAGGACGGACAAGGTCGGAGGATGACTATTTTTATGAATAAGAACAGAGGAATGAGGACGGAAGGGTACCCAGGTCGCGGACGGATGTCGGACTGGCAAAAAATGGTAAAGTGTCCATGTCTGGTACAGAACCACAGGATTATTGTTTATCGGTCCAGATAAGAAGATGAGTGATTAAGAAGTGAAGTCTACATTTACATCATGTTTCATGAAACACAGTAATTATGCAGGAAGTGGCAAAGCTACTGATTTGTTTATACTAATGTTGTAGTCCGCACTTCAGTTTGTGCCTTTACAGTAGAGTAAACACCTGTGTGGCAGAATTATGTTGTCATGGAGAACACTTACCAAACTGTAGGTCAAAATTTTTAGTAAGTATATACCTGTAATTGTAGTAGATAAACTGGAAACCTTGTACGGCTAAATATGGTCAAATTCAGTTTTTCTTCAAAAATCAGTATTAATGGTCCGTCTCCACTTTGTCTGTAATTTGTATGCAATTCTAGCCAATTTAAAGCGGTGAAAATAGGAAATACACTGATAGAAACACAAATACACTGCCGCTCTTCCGTTTCCTCGGCCTGTGAAAACTGTGTGGCGTAAATGTCGCCTCTATTAACGTCTGGGTGTTTTGTTTCCAAACAATAACAAGTGAAAATAATAAGATTCGCTGGATTAAATTTGCCTGCTTGTTTAAAGTTGATCCGTTTGATGCTTCGTTGGAGATGGACCATCATGTGTCACGGAGGTAAGTCTGCGTTTCATTTTACCGGTAATATCCACTTAGTAGACGGGGTTAGTTGGCTCATTGTTTTATTTATTGCATCACTCATGTCTTGAGACCTTTAAGAAGACGTTTTGTGAAGATAAAGGGCAAACGTTTGCGTTTGTGACGTTTTCAGAGGCTTTTTGCACGATCGGGGGGTCACATGATAGCGGACTTAAAAGTGCTTTGTGTTTGTACTATCTTAATCAATGCCAGTGTTAAATTAGCATTTGAATGATTTTTTTTTAGGTAGTATTATGTTGACATGAGTGTGCAATAGCAATATAAGGTATAATACAACTTGAACGAAGCGATGCCTGAAAACTCAAACAAACTATTTTTTTTTTTTACCTCCTGTAAAGTTCTCATTTTGACACTACGAGGATTTCGCCCGATAGCGACGATATGAATTCATGCTTCATTTGCGTTTACTTCACTATTCTATAATCCATAACAGATCTGACATTGTTTGTTGAAAAATAAATTAGACATGGGCTAAAATGACCAAAAAAATATTGAAAATCATTCATTCAGATTTAGCAATTTAATAATGCAAAAAAGTAATGAGTATTGATACTGGTATTGGTGCCATACTTGTTAGCTTGTTTTTACCTAGGGTAAGATTAATACCAACGCTTGCACACCACTACTTTATGATTGTAATTATTTGTTTAAGAGCACAACAAAAGGATGTTTTAAAAGCTATTTATTGAAAAATAATCATGTTATGTTTGACTCCTAATAAAGTGTGTGGTGACAATGGCTCTCTGGGTGACCCCTGTTTTAAAAATAACAGCAAAAAAAAAAATCCTACTATATGCTTAAAGAGGAGGCGTACTTCTCAAAATGACTCATGTGGTTCTTTTCCCAACGTTGGCACATTCCTACACACAAACACAAATCTGCTGCCGACTCTGAGTGAAGCTCCCCAAGAGAGGCTCTTCCGGCCGAGCGGGAGCCCATTAGCGAGGGTGTGAGTGGGAGTAGGGAGATTTTCTGAGCTCCACCATGCAAAAAAATAAATAAAAATCAATAGCCAACTTTCGGCCCTTTGCAGTCTCTTGGTTGACATTGCCGTTCAGAGCTGGGCATTTGTTTGATATTTTGTGACTCGTGTGACATGAAGATTACATTCTTGACACCGACAAGGGACGGACTTGGACCACGAGGGTCATTTAAACATGCAGATGGAACCTCAGTGACGGTTAGGCGATGCCCAGCTCTGAGCCTCATCATTTAAAAACGCCGCCGCACGTTTTATTACCACTTGTCTACTCATTATTTGCCATTTCTTTTTCTGGCCGTACTCTCGGAGGCTGCTGAGGACTTTAAAGAGGAATAAAAGGCTTTGTGGGAAAATCAATAAGGCTTTTACACTTTTTTGGATTCTTTGCTGGGAAGGGATAAAAGCTTTTTGCCAGGGAACAATGCATGCCTTTTCTTCACACCGCAGAGGACAGCCATAAAACAAAACACACTCGAAAGCTCTCGCTCTGTCTTCATGTCCACCAGCAAAAACTTTCCTGTGCTTTTAAACACGTATAAGTAAGCTTCCACCACATTACGTCACAGCTAAAAATCAATGATTCTTTTCGTAACACAAGAACAGAACGTGTAAACGGTGATAATTCCTCAAGAATTAAAGATTGCTCCAAAAATGCTACCTTGTAGAGCGTTGGATCTCATGTACTGATATGAAATCCAGTGCTGAGGTCTTCTTTGCTAGATATCTTTTCAAGCAATGATTCTTAAATGGTGGGTCTGGGTGAGTCGCGGAGAGGTAGGAAAAAAATATAGACTTACTGAAAAGTTGATGACAGTACCGACATATGACTCTGCTTTTTATTGAATTACTTTATATTATATCTATCTTATATTATATATATATATCTACGAACATATTGCCACTCGCCGTCGATTGAAAATGACATCACACTTGCTCAGGGTTCAGGTAACGACCAAGCGACATTTCTTTGAAACTCAATAGGATTCTTGTTGTGACCCAGCAGAAAGACGTCTAAAACGGTGGCTTGGAGCATCAACATTTTGTGATTTGACGTCAGCTAACATGGTCGCTGTGAGTCAGACAACAATCAAAAGGAATGGGATTCCAGCTCTTTGAACAAAGCATTGCTGAATTAACAAACACAGAGAAGCACTTCTGCAGCATCATAATCATGCCAATGTGCGCCAGCGGGATTTTGACAACTGAATCTTTAATTTCCACTTAATGAACAGCTCAATTATTTATGCGACGCTCACATTAAGGACATGTGTTCACGCAAATATTGCTGCTTTTTATCTGAATGTGTCAGCGTCAAAAAACAAATGATACTGTCAATATGAGAAGTTTTAAAATATTTAAATCATCCTAGTGTGCATCATTAAAACAGTGATCTATTCAAATACCTTCAGGCTTAATACTATTTTTCTGCATGTCATTTTGTATGAAATCTCAATTTATCCTTCACTGGCTCCTTTTCTTCTTATTACCAGGTAAACTAAAGGTGGCCAATGGAAATTTAGTATCACTTCAATTAGCATTTGAAACACTGCCAAAGCAAAATAATTGTGTGAATATAGAGATAATCTATGCTATAATCTGTGCTAATGTTGATAACCATGTTAATTAAATAGGGTTTAAAGTGTCCTTACCATTTTTCATCAAAATGCATGTAAATTGATTTCACAATATTTTAGGAACCCCAAAAGAAACATTATGCAGTGGTGCCTTGGCATACACGTTTAATTTATTTTACCTTTACTTGAGCTTGTTTATTTCTATGACCATTTCTGAAATCATTTTTCCTCACTAATGAAAATAAGTAAATGTGAATTTCATTAAAGCGGACGTCAACCCAAACATGTTTTTTTCAAGAATATGTTCCCAGCAGGCCCACTAGTTGAAACAGGGCATTCTGATTAATTTTGCATTTGTGGAATATAAGTTAAGCAGCAAAATGCACTCATTTTTAGCCATCGCTGGGGGTGGCCGTTTTGTCTTGTCGACTGAAAATGACATCACAACTGCTCACAATGACCAATCACGGCTCAGATTCAGAAAACAGGTCAGCCGTCAAGTTTAGTGTCACAATATCTATAAAATAGAAAAAATAGCGATGTGCTTTCTGAAGAAAATATATGTTGTTTTTTTCTTCATGTCTGCAGATTCTCAGTTTTTCAGGGAATCTGCAAAGGTCGGAGCAAGGAAACTGGATTTTTGTTTGTTGAATTAGTATTTTCTTGTTTTGCGAAAATGTTCAAAAATAACTTAAGCAATTAGCGTCTTCCATTAAGCTAAAGGTGACAAGAATAAAGACCTCACTTTAGATTTTGATGCGTGTATGGGGTTTTGAGGCAAGGGCTGTCACGAGCGAATCTTGTTAGAATCATTTATTTGATCGATTATACAGGTAATAGAGTAATCTTGTGCGATTTTTGAGATCGCTTTAGCTGATTTTTTTTTTTCCCAGCCCTACTTCAGGCACTCACAAAAGTACAACTGTTTATCTAAGTTACATTTTCAACTTGAGTCTTGCACCTTTATGACACTATACTTCATTCAACCTTTTTAATTAGCCTCTCGTCCTTGCAGGAGTGCTGCCTGTAGATTATCACTTGGATTTAGGCCTGGGCTCTGGTTAGACCCTTCCAAATCTTGAAATGCCATCCTTTTTCATTCCTACTACTTACTTCATGTATTACGTCTACAGCGTGGCTCTTGAGTTTAGATCTCATACATTGTGTTGGTTTCGACTTACTTTAATGAGAATCTTGCCCTGCAGGCTCTGAGGACTGGGCAGCGTCTTGGACTCTCTGCTGAGCACATGCCCGACGTCCAGCTTGTCGGCAAACACATCCCTCAGATATTGGGCGATCTTCTTCTGTTGCTGGATGCTGCAGTGATTCTCGATGGACAGAAGCACCGGGTACCTGCCACACCACAAATACTGTACGTGAACATAGCGTGATGGTGAGCAAGAGACAGACTAGTCTTTTCGCATGCCTAATGTTCACGACCAACAGACAGGAAGTGAAGGTGTCAAAGAAGAAATTGAATCTGTAGCAACAACTGTTCACCTATAAGTACAGAGTGTGTTAGAGAGGTTGTATGTGTGCCGGTGTTTTCATTTGGAAAAGTGACTTTTGGCTTGGTAGCAGAAATGTCAGCTTTGTCATACCGACAGCTTCGCCTCGGGGAAAGCAAGCCTGGTTTCACCTCTGCACTCACTCATATACAAATGCGCACACGCACGCGCACACGCCCACACACCCCCACACCCACACGCGCACGCACACACACACACGCGCACACACACACACACACACAGATCCGTCTTTTTGCTGAAGAAGAGACAGCAAAGCAACCCGGACTGCATTGACTGTATGCAGCAGGTGGCGGTATGCACCAAAGACAGAATCATGAGTTACTCAGGCTGACAAAACGCCTAGATAGACCAATCCGACGTTGGCCAACTGTGACCGAAGCTTACCCTCTGTGGCGTCAGTCCGGCTGTCAGCACGTCCCGCTTGAAAAATACACCGCACCGACAGACAGCGACATTGACCATTAAAGTACCTTCTGCGCATGCGTAAGATGTAATACCCCTCCATACCATCGACGGCGGTAATCCCTATTTCTCATGGTTAGAAAAAAAACAACCGGAAAGCTACTGGCCGGGGCCGGATTATAAAAACGTAAACAATGCATTCAGCTATATTTTTCGCTCACGATGAAATCCCACGCAAAGTAAACACTCACGCTCATTTTATATATTTTTTTAAGTTTTCATTTGACTTTTTAAGACATTCTGACGACCATGGGTGCTTCCTGAACTTTTTGTAAGAATTTGATAAAAATGTATATTGTCAAAAATATATGGTAATAATAATAATTAGGAGAAAAAAATCAACATTTAGCAAATCTGAAACATTGTTTAATAAGCATATGCTTGAAAATGTTTCATCAAAGTTAAGTTATTTATTTCTTTATTTATTTTAATTTTGATGTCAATATTTTCTCTTTTACTGAAAATTTATATTGGCTCCAAATATTGGTCTTCTTGACTACTAACAATCGGTATCGGCCCTGAAAAAAAAATATCGGTCTATCTCTAGTTTAAAGAGGTAGAATGCTACAGCAGTGGATTTGGACAGTGAGGCACCACCACATCTTCCCTACTTCGAAAAGAGTACGAGACCGCTAGCTTCATGTATCATGAGCTACAATTAACTGGACACGCAATGCAATGCCACAGAGCACACAGAACAAGCTGACAGTTTAACTAAGTAATAGCTAAACGGGTGCACAAACTCAATGAGATTCTATTTTTGCTCCAACAAGCCGCTGCCAAATTGAAACTCCACTTCATACTTAATTAGACTTAATTATGCCTGAATCCGCTGCCGTGCTGCCACTGGCTTTAAAGGAAATAAATGGCTTTATAAACAGAGCCACTGGCTTCACATGGTAGAGGAAAGAGTGTGCATCACTTTGTTGAAGTGGCATTGGATTCTGCGGAGACAAATGGTCACTCCTGTGGGGATTGTGAGAAACCCTGGTGAGCAGATGGTTCACTCAGATGCTAATGATGGCCAAAAATCACTGTGTTGTTTTAGAAAGCCAACGTTGACTACCTTTAAACAAACCTGCTTTCAAACTGATGACGGCCGATTGGTACATCATGTTCCCTATGGGAAAAAAATGCAGCATTTCTCTAGCTTTTTGAATTATTGTTTCATAAAATAAATCACCAAAGCGGATTGAGTGCACACGCTCAATAATGCAATTAACCACATATAGAATTGTTGTATTTGCGGACAGAATGGCATTGTTGTTTGCCACGGGGGAAATAAATGTCATTGGCGGGCTCACTGGTTATTGATGAAGGCATATTTGTTGATGGTCTCGATGACTGATTTGAAGGTAATCTTGGAAGTCAGCGTGTAGCCGTGCTGGACCATCGGCTCGCCATCTGGACCGTCCCAGCAGTCCACTGCAGAGAGAGGGAAGGAAAAACACACCTCGTGCACCATTCTCCTTGTGAAAAGAGGCCCACTTGTCCTTTTAATGCCTCCGCTCATTGCTCATAAGGAAGGTGAAGTGATACTTGGGCTTGATGACACATTATCGCAACTCGGACAGACTTGACTTTCGATTTTCTAAATTACCATGGTTTAACACTGAAAGCTTTAATCTTGCCAGAAAGAGGAGAAATTGCATTGTACAGAACAAACTTGCGGAATGCTGTATATAGGATATTCTGACTAGCACTAAATCTATTGTGCAGTAGTAGTACTAAACTAAACTCTCCTAACTTATGATCAAACACTAAATTGTTCAGAGTTCCTAGGACAGTGAGCCAAATGCTGATTCACCAAGACGTTATCTCATCACATGCAGCCTCTTTTAGTCAATGTCCATTTCCATGGGATATGAGGCTTGTAACGGTTGCTGTGACCAAAAGATATGCATTTGCCCGATGGGGTTGAACGAATTTGAAAAATTATCTACCGGTAATTTTTTTTTTTTTCCCCCCTCGATATTGTGATTGCAATTTAATTTGTGATTTTTTTTTCAAGGTCCTCCACCCATGTATTTTTTAACAAACACAAGCAATTAATGAATCTTTCTTAGAAGAAAGAATATCAGAGCAGAGAAACACTTTACTAGCATTCTTTTTAGCATTCACTACTTCACAAAATTTTCCCAAACAAGTATGGCGTACATGTAAGTCAGTAATTCATAAGTAGGATCACAACAATAATGCAAACAAATTGGTGGCTTTATCACGTTATCTTTCATGTTTCATAAACGAATAAGTAAACATGCACTTCTTAAGCACAGAACGTATCTCGACACTACATAAATCAATAAATACATGAAATAAACATACATACTGTTCGAAAAATGAAAACCTACAGACTGACCGAAATGAAGCATTGATGGAACTAGCCCAGCCCATAATTGATCAATATATGGAATGAAGACTTGTTGGTCTGTTTTGATACAACTGCTTCTGTGTCATGAGTATCCCACGTCCACTGACCTTCCACGCAGCGACAGCCGGACTGGAGAACCCAGGCATACATGTCGGTCTTGGAGTGTGACAGCAGCTGGTCTCCGGTCAGATATGTGTTGTGAGAGGAGGCGATGAAGTAGTTGCAAAGAGGCTGATCCATGTCCTGGTTCACCTCATTGTGCAGCGGGTTGAAAATGTCGCATGTCGGACTGCGCATGAAGCTTGTAAAACCTGGAATGAAAAAAAGAACAAATGGTTAATAAAGTGGAATAAAGTTGGAATACGAAATCAATGAAGACATGGTCAATGAAGACATCTTGCCCAGTTCTTATTAAACTGCCATTTTAGCAACATCCTTAAGAATACCGTACTATCAAAGTGGAAATACTGTAATTTGGATAAATGTGCTTCTATGACAGCATGCTTCTCATTGTCTTTTCAAATAATACAATAATTCTTCTCTTGGTTTGAGAGATTTCCTTACAATATTAAAACATTTTCTCACAACTTTTGATTTTTGAAAAAAAAAATAAAAACATGTCAAAGTATTAGGACTTCTTGTCATTTGCTCCTAATATTATGAATTTAGAGTTGTTACATTTTTTATTATAATTATGTTTTATTTTTATTCTCATAAGATTTAGAGTTTGTTGTTGTAATAATACTATGTTTTTTTCCCCAAATAAGATTAAATCTCGGTTTGTATGAAAGTATTTTTTAATTCTCATATCACATAAGTATTAATGTAAAAATGTTAAAAGTATTCATTTTGATAGTAGTATTAGAATTTTTTTCCCTATAAGATAAAAACAAAGTCCACAAACGTAGTCTTGTATTTTAAAGAAAATCCAATAATATTAAGTTTTTGTTCTCAGAAAAGTACTATTTTTTCCTCATTTAAAATCTATATATTTCCTCATAATATTCCAGATTAATTTTAAGTTATTTTGGTTTTTAATCACGTTAAGACTTCAATATTATTATTATTGTTTTGGTCACATCAAAATGTAATATCCCACATATTTTTTTCGCAATTTTGAAAAAGTTAAAAAAAAAAAAAAAGTTAAAAAAAAAAATTATTTTCCCAGATTATGAAAAATGTAAACCTCATACTTTTTTTCCCATTTTTTTAAGGTAGGCAGGCAGGGTAGGTGAGCGGGACGTATATGTTCTGCTACAAAAAAAAAATAATAATAATAAAAATCTCAAACTACACTAAAAAAAAATGGGGCGTTTGAATTTACCCACTTTTATTTCATCAAGTGGTTGCACAAAATAAAAGAATCTGGATCCAAATACATTTAGTATGCTTATATTCTACTTAAAAAATGTATCTTAATACAGATGATTATATTTCGTGCAACCACTTGAAGAAATAAAATTGATTAAATTCAACAAACATTTTTCAGTGTATTTTCAGACTTTTCCCATTAAATGCAATGTAGTGCAGTTGTGACACAATGATCTCTTCATCAGCAGGTTGATCATCCAGCAAAAAACACATGATTGAGGGGCAGGCTTTTAATGGTAACGGATGAGGACTCACAAGGCTGGGAAGAAAGCTTCCATTTATCCATAAAGAGAGGAGGACAGAATGAGACACGCAAAGCAAGACTCAGCCTGTTATATTGTAGACGGACGCCCAACTGCGGCCCTTTATAAATGCTGGGGGAAAAGAATCTTGCTGTTGAAACGCAGTTATGGGAATGGTCATCAATCTTTTCAGGCTTATATCAAATTCTTGAAAATATTAGTCGTCTGTGTGAGAAAAGGTTATTTCTGTCACAAAGGAGCATGTTGCAGACCCGCAGGCATTAGGCCAGCGTCATGGCGTGCTCCGTCAGACTCATCATGCCTCCTCCCACGACGGCAACAATGACATTAGTCTCGCTTTTACACCTCCTCGCGTCGCCTCTCGTTCGCCGCCGTGCTCTGACTTCCCAATTTTCTTACGCCTCTTCGCTCTGTCGCCTGCCTTAAGTCGAGGCTTCAGCTGGCGCTCGTTATGACACTGAGGGGGAGTGAGTGCTCGCTGAAGAACTAATTATTTACGGGCAAACGTATTGCCACTACGACCCCATGACACAACAGAAAGTAAACATGGAAGAAATACTCCTGCAGGAAATGCTCCAATTTCACTTAAATGGTCTGAAAATTATTCGGGGTTTTGTTTACGGATAATGTATCAATGTTGTTGCATTTGTCTATGCAAGTAACATGACATGATAATGAAATGCTCTTGCACTAGAAGCCAGTAGGTACAATTATTATGTATCCACATGTTGCCATTCATAAAACAGAATAGCTTTGTGTTCAACTACCAGTAAACAGGTACAGATTTCACATCGAGTAAGTAAATTTGTGGCAAAACTGGACATTGGACTCTATCATTTTTGTGACATTTTTGGTTGGTGGATTAGTCGATTTTAGTTTTCCGGATCAACACTTGCAGTCAACTCATCGCTAATGGTGTGTTTTTGGCTTCTCATCAAGCAATCAGCCAAAAGGTACTTTTCAACTCGCCCGTCTGCTGCCATTGCCAGAATAGCAGGAAAATAAAAATAGGCAACAAAGCGAAGCATTAGACTTGTCAGCTTTGGCTTTTCCAACCACCATTAGTTTTTGTTTTTTTTCATTCATTCATTCATTAGTTGTATTTTCGTAGAAGGGTGCAGTTGGAAATGGGCGTTTGCACCTTTGTGGAAGTGAACACAATCAGTTTACTTCCCAGCCAATAAGCAGCTCCATTCATTCCCTTTAAATTCACTCAGAAGCGCTGTACACAGTCTTTGACATTGCGAAACCAAGATGATCACAGATCAGATGACCGCTATGAAGCGGCCACTTGAAGACCACCATTCGTGTCCGTCTGTGACACCTACCACTCCACCACGTATCGCTCTTCGATGCACGCTGTTTGCCATATTTATGAATGAAATACAATGACAACCGTTAGAAATGAGCACGGAATCTGTGTGCCTGCGCATTGATCAAATTCACCAAAATCACGTTACAACACCTGCACCACAACTTTAATCTGCTCTGAGCTGGACTAAGTGGTGGTCTAAATGGTCTAGGGTACTTTCTGTCAGCAAATGGTCAGCTACGCCAGGGATATGTAAAATAAAACCCCCTTGATGCACCGAAACGCACAGCAATATGCAGCACGGTCTGCCAAATTCCCAAACACGGTCAACTAGACTTGCCCCAGCACGGAAATCATGATGCGCCAATTTTCACGCCGAACGCATGTGCGGTGTCTACGAAAATGGAGTCCATTGTATTAAATAGCTAATATCTACTAGATGATTGGGTGTTGGTCTAAACCCCTTGTGGAGCCCTTTTTCCATGCAGTTTCTGTATACATTAATATTAATACAAAAACATAATACTGTACCCAATATAGCAACGCTTACCTTCAATCCCCATGACACCTTTTTGTTTGTTCTCATCTGACACCTCAAACTTGTCAATGATTTCAGCCACATATTCTGGAGTCACGTTGACCATCTGCAGAGACAAAACCAAAGGTGGTCTTAGTAGAGGGAAGAAATATGACATTTTCAGCACAAATCACTTTGTATGTCTGAGGATCAACGCAAAATATTTGTATGGTAAGGACTAATATGAAGAAAGTCGGCAAAACGACAGGAAGTGAGGCTGACTGGATGGAATTAGTAAGCCATGTAGCTCCTTCGGACCATAAATATTAATACATGTAACATTGGGGAGAGATGTCAAACTCTACTGAAAAGCAAATAAGCATCGACACATACACATGTAAGATCACCGTGAATACTGATGAGGAAACCTATTTTAAAAATCCAGTAGGACTCTGGAGCAGTATCGATGTTTTGGTTAGCAACAGATTTCAAATGGCGCAACACTTTATTGTCCGCATGTGAAGAATTGCGTGAATGAACTAAAATTATTACAGTTACATTGCAGGCAACTCGTTTAAAACATGCAGTAACTTTTTAATTCATCTGAGACTGTTTATATGCCTTGGTAGAAGCTGTTGTTTCTGTTAGCAACAGAGTTCATACGAGCTCACCAGTCTCTGAGTGTGAACAATAACGTAGGCAGGTAAGGCAAGTGAGGCAGTGCTGCCCCTTGCTGGCCATGTTCCATTCAACTGAAGTAATCGTATTCACGAAACTCATTTACAACATGCAGTAAAATTTAAAATCATCCATGAGTGTTTATGTGCCTCAATAAGTGCTGCTATTCTGCTTAGCCACAGAGTTCTAAAGGCCTCCGCGGTTAACTCTTTAAAGTCTGTGTTTTTGAGTCTATGAACAGAAACGAATAAGCCGAATGCTTGGATATACTATAGTTGTACCTCAATTTACAAGTGACACAACTTACTACTTCTTTGAGATATGAGCCATCACATAGCCTATTATTTGTTTTGTGTGCAACAATTTGAGGTACTAGCATTAGATGGCGGCAGCAAAAGCAGCAGATCAAAGAACATTCCATGTACTTGCTTCAAGCTGTTTATTGCAACTCCCAGTACACGTTTGTACACACAACCAAGTGGCCAGTCCACAATCTTCAAGCTAAGACACAATGCCAGAGGCCATAGACTGGCTTATGAAACAAGCACCAATGGTGTGGTGGTAGTTTAGAGAAGGTCAAATTAAGTTCATCTGTGAACCCAATAGTGCATTTTAGGTTCAACGTGAAATTTAACCTGATGGCCAAACATGCAGAAAACTTTATGTGAGTAGTGTATGTCAATCAAACGATTGACATGCAATACTCACACAAAGTTTCCTACTTACACAAAGCATGTTGGTGAGGCAGTACCGGAGATCTCGACATCCTGTAACCTCTCGGCCTTCCTTACCTTTTGCTCGCAACGCAGCATGTTGGCCAGCTCGTCGGCCGTCAGGTGGTCCTTCCTGTCGCTGTAGGCCATCATGAGCAGGAAGAGATCCCGCCGCATGGACATCATCTTGTAGAAGACGGCGAACTCGTCGTACGTAAGCGTACCCTGCTGATCGTCCGTGTCTGCTTCCTGAAGATGGGAAAAAAGTCACGTAAGTCAGTCTGTCAGTCGCTCCATAAATGTTGCAAGGCATGCCATATTGATGACAGCAGAAGTTCATATTTCACCGAGTGTGAGCAAACCACACTTCTGACAGCACTCAAGGTGCATTAAGACCATAAACCTCCGCTACGCTGGTAAGGGTTCTAATACGGGCATGGGTTGCAAGCAGAGATATGCATTCTGTCCCATGGAAAAAAACGGTCCGTCCATCCCGGTCCCAGACGGACGCCCATTTTGTGGCTGGATGGACGGAGGAAGAGAAGTCTTTTAGGACGGACTAAGCAGAAGTGTGTTTTCGTCCATCCCTCTATCATCCCTAACCGGGTCAAGTACCGACTGATGTGTTGTGTTGGGTTCTTTTAAAAATCAAGACCACTGTTCTCATCTGTGATACCACGGAGCTGCCTTAATTAACTGCCTGCACAACACTTTACATGTGCATTCCCTGCACAGTGACATTGCACAGGCATAGTCTGCCCTCTAGTGGTACAACACATGTAATACCATGGATTATGCCACAGGACCCATTTCACTGACTGACAGAAACACGCCCAGACTGTCTTGTGTGTGTAATCCGGGATAACGTATGTACTGGGCGTAGGAAAAAGGTGGATAGCAATTTTGTTTTGTTAACTAACCTTATTCCTTTGCATGTGAAGTATGTCCTTGTGTGGGACTCGTGTGGGTCTTTGGTTTCCTCCAAAAAATAACCTTGCGTTATTTTGCAATAATTATTTTATTGCAAAATAACGCAATAAAAACTGAAAATTGATTGCGTTATAACGCAAACGTTTGGCAGTAAAACGCAATAGTATTGCCTCATAAAGCAGTCTTAAATATTCTTGTCATGTCCCCTGGCAGGCTCCGGTATACGAGTGCACAGGCGTTTTTTTTGTTTTTGGTTTTTTTTGGGGCGGGGGGAAGCAGGGGGCGGACTGACAGAATATCAGGACGGAAGCGCTTTAAAAGGACGAGGACAGACAGAATGAGAGGACGATTATTTTTATGAAGTCGCGGACGGAGGACAGACCGGCAAAAAAGGCTAAAGTTCCCATCTCTGTGGGTTACATATCAACTGCATGTTGTTTGTTTGCTTGTGGATTTGTTTGACGGCAACACACAAGGATAAAGAAACAACACAATTAATAATAATTCCATAGAGCTTTCTTTGGCATTATACCTTTAGGTTGCAGGACACAATTCAAAGTCTCAGCATGGTCAAATAGGTAAATAATAAAATGATTTGGGAACAACTTGTATCCAATTGTCAGCAAACTTGGTGGACCTGCAGTGCAGGTAGGATGATAGTTCCTCTGCCGATAAGGTTTTGATGGTGATTACCGGTAACCTTTATGTTATGTGTGATAAGCCAAAAGCTGCACAGTCAAAAATGCATTTGGAACAAACCACATTGATTCACATATCAAATGACTTGACTCGATGAAGGCTTTCCAGATATGTCATTATTTTTCCAGTGATCCACCATATGAGATTGTAATCACCTAAAAACGTTTTCAGCACAAAATCACTTTGTATGCCTGAGGATCAATAAAATAGCTTACACAATTTCAATCAATGACAGTAAGAATACCCCCAAAATTAGGGCACCGAGCCATTTCGGGCCCCAACCCTCAATCTTTCTGAAACGCTGATGTTTATGATATGAAATCAGTTTTGCTACTCGATGTTCCGCACTTATGGCAAATGCATCATTTTAACTATTCTTCAATGGAGAATATCCTTTTTCTGTATTTAATGGCTATTTGAGTGCAAGCTTTCCTTTCATATCATCACACACGTTGCCCGAGGACACGCTCAACACGCCTCGCTGCTCGTTCCAGTCCGCCACCTCACACTGACAGCTCGCCACCGCCGCCGCCACCACCTCATATCACCTGCATCTCACAGGGACCCATTCCTGCTGACGCCCAATCTAATAATGGCAGCTAAAACCTCCATCGCACGACAACCCTGAATGAGCTTGCTGTGTGCACAGAGAGAGAATCCACATGCAAACTCCCTAATGGCCTTCTGTAGAATTATTTAGGCTTTCTGCATCCCGTATTTACCGAGCTTTATCGGACAATGGGTCCGCAGGGTTGTTTGTTACACAAAGCACAACAAGTATCGCAAAAGCGCGGGAACATGAGTAGTTCTTTATCTGGTTTCTGTGAAATAATCATTTTGCAAGGATATAAATGGAACCGTCCTCGTTCCTCTCATTTCTGGGCGATAAATTATTTTTATGGCGTCATTTTTTTTTTCAGGCAAGAAGCGAGGCTTTTAAATCACCAGGCCAAAGTGAAGTCACAAATCATTGAAGACTGTCAGAAAAAACAACGATGACTAAAAGCGCAATGACCTGTTAGCTGTTCCGCTCGCGTTCCTAATAAAGTGAGGCGCTGATGGTCATTAGCGTTGCACTGCAGCACTGCACGCTTCATGATCCTCCTCAGAAACATCACTAATGTCCAATGTGGAGTTCTGACATTAGACCAGTGTGACTCCTGCTTTAAAAATTAAATGCACTTCTACTACTTTTACCCCTTTTCCCATCACCTAAAACTTTTTATCTCGCCCATCTAAGTGCTCATGCATGTTGAAGAAGCCAAAAAAATAAAAGAAATTTTGATATAGAACTGTCATTATTTATTGTGATGATGGTGTTGAGCTAGGACATTTCACTAGGTACACCGGCAGTTCCTACTCCTACAGTGGTTCCTAATCAGTGTGCTGCAGGAAATTATATCATTCAACTTCATTGGCCCGAAATTATTTATTGACTGCAAATAATGTATCTTTGTTCATCTGTCTATGCCAGTGACAGGAAGAACAATTAAATGCTTTGCCACAAGTTGGCAGAAGTTATCACCTGTATCCACTTGTTGCAATTCATACAGATGTATAGATTAAATCATATGTGTTATTATTTTGACTTCACCGCATCATACTGAGAACTATTTTTAATATTTTGCCACTTCATAATTAAATAGTAATAAAATAATAAAAACTTTCTGATAGTGTCAACCAAGGTCTAAGTGTTTCTTCACTCATTGTATTTTATTATGCATGCAAGGACGCCTCATTAGTTACACCTCCACCCAATATAAAAGCAGTGTACAGGTAATTTTACCTTATGAAGCGTGTACTAAACATAACATGATGTACCCTGTAGTTCACGTTTTTCCTGCTAATGAAACATTACAATGCAAAGATGGATGTCTCATTTTTTCCCTGCACCTGGAACATTTGCTTGACCTTCCTCCGTGGAAGATTGACGTTGAGCTTGTGGAGGAGTTGGTAGATCTCATCTATGTTCAGCAGGCCGTCACCGTTCTTATCTGCTTCCTCAAATGTCTGCTTCATCCATGTCATCACAAACATGTTAAGGATATTTGTCCGAAGCCCCGAAGGTAGATGCCCCACTAGGTTTGAGCTTTGTGTTTTCCTTTTTCTCCTTTTCTTTTTGGGTCAGATGAAACAGGATAAAACACACTGCCTTGACCACATCGGTCAGAACAAGAAACACAAGCAAACAACGGAGGAGAACGTGGGTCTCCCGTATTTGCCTCAACAACAGTAAGGACGCATTTTACTCAAGAGAAGACCGGATCGCTGCAGCAAAGTGGAGACTGTGGAATATAATACAGTAGCATGCAGGCGCTAATGTGTAGCAACTACTAATGTTGCAGTGAGGGCAAATCTAAGCAACCAGCAGTGGTTTATGGCATCCGCCTGGGAGACTTTGAACCTCAAATAACCAAGTACTAGAAAATAAATGCCTGGTTTTGTCCATGGAAAAGAATCCATATTGGGTACAGCCATGTCAAGACTAGTTGATACTATGCAGTGTAAAAGAAGCATTTGGAGAAACAGAGCATATAAGACTGCAATCTTTAAACAGAGGCCCCTAATAGATGCCAATGTCGCTGGTTGCACTTAAATGAATAACGGACTGATGTGTTCATCTCAGTTCGTAGATGCTATTTTTCACGTGCTATTAATCACGGCTGACCTGTTTTCTGAATCTGAGCCGTGATTGGTCGTTGTGAGCAGTTGCGATGTCATTTTCAGTCGAGAGAAGACAAAATGGCCGACCCCAGAGATGGGTAAAAACAAGTGCATTTTGCTGCTTAACTGATATTCCACAAACGCAAAAATTAGTCAGAATGCCGTCTTTCAACTAGTGGGCCTGCTGGGAACATATTCTTGAAAAAAATATGTTTAGGTTGACTTTCGCTTTAAAGGTCAGGGTGCAAACAATTTTCAGAGTCTGTTACAATTCATATTCTCATTGGTAATAGGTTTTATAATACATACAAGTCACTTCCTGCAAGTTGTCAACCACAGATCGATTAGAAAATAGGTTTTACTTACTCATTCCGAGTGTTTCCGAACCTCATGGAAGCTCGAGGAATCGTGGCTCTAGCGACCGGAAGAAACGTAGATATAGCTAAACCGCTCGCTACACCATAGACTGTACAATTTCCATGCGCTACAAACACAGCACATTCAATGGCGAGCGATGTTTTGGAATGAGAGGATTTTGAAACACACGAGCCGACAGAAAAGGGGCGTTATTAGACCGTTCATGATTAGTAGTCACTGAATCCTCCGGCTACTGTGACGTCATATCTCCGGAAAAAGCTGAAGGTGAAGGGGCGCGAGATTCAAATGGCAGACGACACATTCTGAATTTTATTTTGTGATTAAACTGCTGTCTACCAACGACCTAATCACATTCTAATGACAGTTATGCATTGTAAAGGGGTTCTAGAGGGCTACAGAAAAGTGTTCAATGTTTGCACCCTGACCTTTAAGTAAAATTTAGACAGTACAAATGTTCTTAAAGTGTTAACTGCTGAGCACATTTAACATCTGTTGATAACCAAAACAGCATCGGGAAAATGGTCAAATTGACATCACAACTACTATAGCTGGGGAGTAATCACTAAGAAAGTTTGTTTTAAAAAAAAATCCATCACAAGCACACTTTACTAAATATGTTTTTTTAAAGATAGATTGGTAGCAACTGCAACTGTGTGAGGCTGTAAGCATCAAGGTAAGTGTGCATATTCAATTTTGTGCATATTCACTGGCTTTGAAAAGTAGTCCGCCAATTGTCGGGAGCCTGCTGGACACTCACGTCTTGCCGGTGGCAGACGAGTGGTCATGTTTCCTGGCCAAGCACCCTGGGTGAATGACCAAGGCAGCAAGCTGTTAGCCACTAGCCTCTAACACCAGCGACTGATGCCTGATGAGAACAACTGTTGCGAGTCAGCAAAGTATATGTACAGTAGATTCAAAGTCTGTTTGAAACGTTTTTGTGATGCTTGAATGCAATTCTTCTCCTGTAAAGTACAACTTCTGAACAACTCAAATTTACAGGCATCTTTCTTCTACTATTCTCACAGAACCAATTCTCAAAATTAACAGGTTTAGTTCTTCTCACGAGCACCACACTCCAGCGGCGTTGATTTGCAAGGTAACTTGAGCAAGGTATTTTGCTTTCAGATGATAAGCCAAACAAAGTAATGTGGAATTTGAATTTTGCTCGGCAAAATGGCGAGGATAAGGGGTATAGAAAACGGAGGGATAGATGGCACAAATGCCATGTTTTGCATGTGAAAAGGATATTGGTCGTGGGTGCGCTGCCGTTTGGCCAAAGAGTCCTCGTCACTGATGCCGGCCATCAGGTAGCGGAGACCTGTGACCCAGGTCCGAGCTTCGTCCGAGTTGGACGTAACCAGGTCCAGGGACTCCATGTGGTTGCCATGGTAGACTGTGAAGCAGCACGCTGGGTCCAAGCTGCCCTCGGGATGCCGATGGAAGATGTCCGACTGGCCGCCCTCCGTCACTTTGTACAGCGAGTCGATGGTGACTGACAGGGATGGAAAATTTGAAGATTACTACTACAGTACTTAACTCATGATGCTCCATCCATGTAATACTGAATGTAAATACTCACTCTGTCTCAAATGGTTTTTGAAGCGAAAGCAAAGAACATTTACATATCAACTAGAAACACGAGTCAGACTTTATGCGTGCCCACGTGTCGATGCTGAGACAATTTAAATCCTGAGACATATAATTAGGTACACTGCAATCACATTTTAATGAAATCTGGTGATGGCTGTATCAATAAAAAAAAAAACTTTTTTAATGTTGATTAAATTTCAATACAAATCCCATGATGGTTTACAATTAGCATAGTACACTTTATCATTAATAAATACAATTACAGTGGACCCACACCATTTATGGGGGCTAGACCCGAGGACAACTAAAAAGACATCGTCTACTGGGAGGTGGTGATCGTGTTGATTACCTGAGTGTTCGATGGAATAATCAATAGGATAATCAATTCTAAAAATATTAATGAAAGACCAATATTGAACACAATGAGTAATTAAATTACACTACATTACATTATAGTTCATTACATCAATAACCGCCATTGGCTGTGTAACTCTACCCTGCACTAGGCCTGAATATTAAGGGGAAAAAAAACTGACTTCATATCCAGGAAAGCCTTTTTATTTTTTTATTTTTTTTACATTTGCACCATATTGGATGCACCCAGTAAAGCAACTCTTTTAATGCTAGTTGATTTGATTTTGAGCCAAAAATGTTTTTGTCACCATCCATTGTACAATGATCCATTTCCCTCCTCCTGCATAATCTCATCTCCTAAATTCTTGGCTGACAGGAGCAATATGGCAACATCATTTTACATCACACACACACCCACGCACACGCACACACACATTTTTGGAAAGGATAGGGCACGAGTGTCTATTTCACAATTGCGGCTAGTGAACATATTTAAGAAGCTTATCTAATGCTGACAGTGGCAAACAGTGTTATTTTTAAACATGTTCGTACACATCCATAGGCGTCTCAGTGGGTTGATGCTAAAAAAAAAAAAAAAAAAAGATGAATAATCCTCTCAGTGGCAGCAGCGGTAAGGATCACTCGCACCCCCCCCCCACACACACACACGCGCACATACCCACATCTTGTCAGCCATTTAAGGTGAAATAGGGGATCACGTAAAGCCCTCTTTATCAGAAGATTTCACATTTGTTGTTCACCTATTAATTTGGTATGTTTTGAGAAAATTGTAGGTAACACCTCAGTTTAAGATCTCTTTGTGCAAGTTTCTGAATGCTAAATATCATTATTACGAGAACATAGTAAGGCTGCCACAAACGATTATTTTGGTAGTCGACTAATCACCAACAGTAGTCGCGATTAGTCGACTAATTGGATCATATGTAAATTGCGGCGTGTCGCACCAGCAAGCAGCTGCTTTTATACAACCATAATTACCTTACAATTTCATTTATTATGTATGTACAAATTAATGAGATGATACAACATTCAACTTGGATTAAACTTTGCAGCTTGTACCAGCAGTTCTGAGATGTTCATAAATGATGGTGCAGCTTAAATTGAAGTCAATATTGTGGCTTTAAAAGTTTTGGCTGCAATTGTTTAGTGCATTTTAAAATGAAACTAAATCTATACACTATGCAGAGTTGCATTAATCCTAGGAAACTATCTATAAATACAAAAAGAAATACTTGTAAACAAATTTCACTCTTCTTTGGCACCAAGCATTTTTTTTATGTAATAGGTAGTGAAATCAGATGAGTTAATTAGGAAAAAGCACTGTGCAAAAGAAAACTAAAAGAAAACACTTGTGTTGTTTTTAAATTTTGTTTTCATTTAGCCTTTATCCCAAACGTTTTGTCTTTCTTCACTAATAAATATGGGTCACTTAACAGTAGAAAATTGGTCTGCACAATCAATGCAACAGGAAAAAAAAACTTTAACTATTAGGAGGAACATATTTTTAATTTTTTTGTTAGTACTATAACATAGAATATTGCAATAAACTTAATTATGTGTTTTATTGTTATGTGATGCCAATAAGGGCTTGTGGCAAATATGTCATGTTTTGTTACATTGAATACTGGAATTTCCCAGTGAACGCATCGCTCCGTTCGCGAAAGATCTTTCTGCTTCGATGTCAAACACGGCATACGCACACTTTTGTGGTTGTTAAACACATGAGTTTGCTAATGCGTCCTTAATCCATATTAGACGCTACAATATGTTAGGACATCATCTCCATGGACATCAAACACACACCCTAACCGGTGTGTGTGTGCCAACTACAGCTAGCTTTCTGAGGCGACTGAACGTGTCAGAAATGAAAAAAAAGCATCTGCCACAATGTGCTTCCTTTCTCGATTATCGAGAATCCGCCTCCTGCTGCCATGAAAGGGAGGTTTGCATGGTAAGTATTTGTGGGTGAAATGTGCCTTAATTTTAATGTTGCTAACACCATGTAGCCATAACACCTCGCCTCACTACGCACAATGCTTCTGTGTAGATATTGAAGACCTGGATGACCGCGACTGCACGCCCTTGACAGGCAACCAGCCAGCGGGGAAAAGCGCAAGATGAGGCTGTTTCAAGAGAAAAGCAATGCGCCTAATAAATGAATATATAAATAAACGACTCGTCGACGACTTGAATTAATTGTCGACGATCTAGATCGTCGACCTCGTCGTGATTAGTCGACTAATCTTGGCAGCCCTAAAACATAGTGACATTTAAATGCGTTTATGTACTTGACAATTTATCTATTATTTTGGGGGGGGGGTCGTTTTATTACTTCTCTTTTTTTCGTGGTTTCGTGATTGTTTTTTGTATTATTTATTTCCCTATTTCCCTATTATCCTTTATTTTGATTTTTAAATCCCCCCCTTGGAATAAATACAATACCCCGATTCGGGCTCAATGCAGGTGTACCTAATGAAGTGGCCATTGTATTCATCGTGTGTGTGCTGCTGTGCCCTGTGCGTGAGCATTCGTTGAAGCGTGCATGCAAACATACTCTTGGCCTTCTCGCTCTTGCGTGATGGCTTCCAGCGGATGCAGGAGCGATGCTCATCCAGGTAAAAGAGCCTCACAAGCCCTTTGGATCCTGCCTTCAGCTTCACCATCTGTGTCCCGGACTGCATCACGCTCATGCATCGCTCCACTGAAGAGCAAACAGACACACACACACACATATTATATACACTGTGTATGTGTGTGCATATATTATATACATCATACTATATATACATCATACTATATATACATCATACTATATATATATATATATATATATATATATATATATATATATATGTTGTGATATGATATAATGTATGTATGTATATATATATACATATGGTGTATATAATATATGCACACACATACATATACACATTTTTTTAAGGAAAAAATAAGGTCAGTTCAGTGTCACTGTAAGAAACAAAAGGAGCAGGTGTGTGTTTATTTGTCTTTTAATTATTTTCACTCAATGTGGGTAAGGTTAGAGTGGAAAGCACACACAGAGATGCTGCTGTTTGTGGACACAAGGCTATCTATCAGCTGAGAGAGAGCCTTGAAAGCAGCTCATAGAGCGCAGACACAGAGTCATTGATGCACAGGAAGAAAATCTCAGCCTCGCCGGGCAGGAGGAAGCAAACAGCTCAGCGTCTTTCAATACACTGGAAGGAGCCAACGTCCTTTAGGTACACCTGCGCATCCAACACACGATTCTGCGGAGGCTGTTCCTCTAAGATGACTGTTGCTCATGAAAACAGTAGCACTTAAAAGTGGAAATCAACCCAAACATATTTTTTTTTCAAGAAAATGTTCCCAGCAGGCCCACTACTTGAAACACGGCATTCTGATTAATATTGCGTTTGTGGAATATAAATTAAGCAACAAAATGCACCCACTTTTAACCATCTCAGGGGGCGGCCATTTTGTCATTTCTGTCAGGAGCGACAGAAATGTGATGCATTTCTAACACTTGTCTCAAATATAAGTAGCGTGTGAATTATTTTGTTAACAATTTGTATAATGTGACGACGCATTAGACTAGCTGGGAGCGGATTAGAGAAGAGTAGACATGCATGCATGCCTGCACACACACACACACACACACACACACACACAAGTCCATATCAGAAAGCCAACTAATCTAACTGAACTGCACCAATTATGTCAAGACAAGTGCTCAAAGATTAATAAAAGTTCAAGTTTCATAAAAGAGGACCCCAGATGCTGACAACAAAACCCTATCCATGAATTAAACACAACAACAAGATTCAACCAGTTGGCGCCAAAGTTACACTGTTATCGTGTTGGCTTGAGCACAGAAATGACAAAAGACAACATTTTCAGCAAGTAACGCAGGATGGGTTCCAAAGAAAATACCAAACAGCATGGTGCAGCGAGAAGACTGATAGAGTACAGGGATACTTCACCATCTTGACACCAGAGCATTCCAGCTCTTATGGATGCTGCGGGAGTATGAAGTGGCCAGGCCATGAAGAGCCATCCAGTCTGTATTATGTAACTGGGATGTGTCGTCCTTGTTCTCCTCATGAATAATTATGACTCCATGGTGGTTTAAATGTGGTGGGCCACCAACCACTTTGGCAGGCTATTCATCGCACACATAAGATCATTCATTTCTGATTTCCCGGAAATCAAACTCCTCAAACTCAGTGACCAATTATTTGCACCATTAGCATGGGTATGTTAAACCAGCCTTTTTTTTTTACCCTTTTGGGCCACCATACTTCAAATTCATGTTTGGCAGAGGTGGGCCTTTTACTAAAATTTGCCGGTCCGTTTATCGCCACCCGTCTGCAGCCCAGATACCCTTCTGCCGTCCATGTATCCGCCTTTTTGTCAAGCCAGGTCAAATAGGAATCGCCTATCGGCCGGTCCGTCAATCATTTTAAACACGCTTCTGTCGACCAGCTTCTCCCTCGAGTGCAATGTGAAACCGAAGACTCAACACGCGGCCGATTGTTGAAATGGTCAACTCACCAAGGCCAGTCTAAATTCAATGTCCTTTTAGGACCCAGTAGCTGTCAAAAAGAGTCACCGCGGCCAATGCAGAATGAAAGCCTCACCGTGGCCAATGCAGAATGGAAGCCTCACTGCGGACGGACTAAATTTGTCCCCTTTTAGGACACCTTAGCTGTACCCCTCTCCTTCCACTGCCACCCCCCAAGGCAGACATAGACGAACCAAAATAGGCACTCCTGCCTATGCTTAGTCTGCCTTTTTTGTTTGTTTCCCGTCTACCCGTTTATCACCTACAAAATGGGCATCCGCAATGGACGGATACACAGACCGGTCCATCGGCTAGGCCAGGGGTCGGCAACCCGTGGCGCCGCAGCTGCATGAGGCACTTTCATCTTTATGGTGCGGTTCTGTGTGGCTTTGGGAAAATAAATTATAAGTGTCCAATTGAAGTGTATGTTATTCGTCTCAAAAACGTGTATCATGTCTTCTTATTAAGCACCGTATTTTCCAGAACTTTTTTCCTAGGTTTTGAGCCACGCGGCTTATAGTCCGGTGCGGCTATTCTGGGGATTTTTCTTCTACCGCTCGGGGCGCTCGAACCGGAATGACAGTACAATTCAAAACAATACATTTCCCATCAACTGGATGTGACTGCAGGTGGATGAGTTCAACAGGGGAGGGCGCTATGCACTAGGTTATTGCATTAGGTGCTGTAATGCTTTGATTTTATGTTTTCCTAGAGGTCCCTGAAGTGCACATGAATGCGATTGGATGTTCTGTTGTTTCTATGTGAAATGCTATTGTTGATTTAGTACAGTTGGCAGCACGTCGTGTGTTAGATTGGCTGACTTTATTAACATAAAACAAGACAGGTGCATTTGTAGAATGTAGTAGAACAATAAATGGTGGACATTAGCTGACAAACTGGAGCAGCAGCCGGCAGTGAAATGACGATAAGTACTGTTTATCTTCTCTTGGTTCTGTTCCGTTTTAATCAGCAACGTTGCTGCAGTGTTAAAAGGCGTTAAAAGGTGTTAAAAGAATCTGCTCAGGTAAATACATATACATGTACATTTACAGTTCATAATCGTTCTGTAAATGCAGTAAATATAAAAGTTTTCAACATAGAACGGTGCGGCTTATAGCGAGGAAAATACGGTAACTTCTTTCTTCAGACCTTGTACAATTTCGGTGATCAGCATTCACCTTCTTCAGAAACGTTTGACAGCACTAAGATTACTGTGATCTTGAAATATTAAAATAAAATTATATATTGCCGCTGTCGGCCGAAAACCTTGAAAGTTTTTTTTTATACACAAATCTGTTCTAATGGTCCGTCCCTATTTCGGCTGCAATTTTTTATGCCATCCTAGCCAATTTAAAACGGTCAAAATAGCAAAAACTCAAATAAAGCACGATTTCGCAGCTGCTCTTGAATCGCAACTTATGTGTGGGTGTTGCGGAGGTGTGTGCGACATAATGATGTGTCTTCCGTCTGTGAAATGCGGGAGCCGTGTGGCGTAAAGGCGCCCCTATTTACTGTCGAGTAGTGGGTTTTTTGGGGTTTTTTAGACAATAAGCGAAAAAAATAAGGTTTGCTGGATTACATTGGCTTGTTTGTTTAATATGGATCGATGAGATGCTGTGTTGCAAAAAGACCCCCCTCAATCGTGTGTTGTGAGGTAAGTCCGTTTCATTTTATTCACAGCTGGGCATCGGCCCTCCGTCCCCGGTTTCCGTCCTGCATATTCAATCGACCCACGTGGTCCTGGCCCGTCCTTTGCCGGCGAGAGCCAATGGGCGTCGTTGTCATCGGTGAAATAAAAAGAATATAGGACATGTCATTGCGTCTGGGGGACCGCGAGGTACAACACACCCTTTTATTTTTTATTGTTTCCTTACCCGACCGTGTGTCGGGAGTGCAGCACCTGCATGTCACGCGGTATCGGTAAAGTCCGTTCTCGACGCCGGTTTGGTTAACCCCGAGCAACCGGGACCACGTGGGGCGATTGAAAATGCAGGACGGAATTCGGGGACGTAGAGCCGATGCCCAGCTCTGATTTTATTATGCACTTTATAGACGCGGTTAGCGCCGAATAGCAATAACGTCTTCATTTCAGAAGTCAAAAAGTGTTGTCTTTTCCATGGAAACAAGGTCGAAATGACTCTTGAGTGTTAAAGGTTGCTGATCCCTGGGCTAGGCGATATGTCCAGCTCTGATGTTTGGCATTATAGAAGTCACATCTCTACTATATCTGGTACTGCAGATTTGACCTTGGAGACCTCATAGCTGACTATGACATGCCGGACAGGGACTGTAAAGCAGGAATGGGGGGAGGGCATGGAAAAAAAGCAGAGTAGAGGAAAGCGCAACACTCATACTTCTAGTACTGCATATCTTTTTCTGCTTTTGATATTTTCCGCTTGACAAAATGCAAAAGCAAAAAAAAAAATCAAGCACTATCTGGGCTAGAATTAACTGCCATTCACGCAAAATAACATTGACTAATTGTTTGGCTGCCGGATTTAATCAGTCAATATTAGCTGTTTTAAAATAATCTTTAATAATCGGGGGGTGCAGGGTATTCGGCTGATTTTTTTAACACATTACAGACAAAAATAATGACATTCAAATATTCCACCACCACTCAAAAATTAAATAAAAATAAATCAGCCGATTTTTGCCAATTTTCTCTCTGTTGTGGACAAATACTAAAGAGCAAAGTATTGTAAAACAGTCAAATGTTCTGTCTGTAACTCATATCTTTATTGTTGGAAGCATTAAGGGACCCAAAAAAAATGTGTTTGAATTAATCGTACAATTAATCGGTTATAGGAATTTAATTCTGCCAAATATCGGAATCAGCATCAGCCTCAGCCTCAAAGAAACATGTTGCTCGGGTCCTAGTTAGAAACCTTCAATGCTTGATGGGCTGTCACTTGTACAGCACTTTTCTACCTTTGGTACTCAAAGTGCTTCACACTGTACCTCATCTACCTGCTGATGACGCAGCATCAGGAGCAATTGGGGGTTGATTAAATTAATAGGATGTTGGAGACACAGGTAGACTCGAGAAGAAGAAAATAATTCATCAGAGACAAGGAAATAGACGGAGCGTGCATTATTTATCTCACACAATCTTCTGGAGCCCACAGTTTCATTAACAGATGGCTCTTAACCGCGGCCAATGTGTGAATGTCGTATTATTGATCTACAATCAAATGTCCCAGTTCCAGAGCGCGAGAGTGTGTATTCTTCTGCGTGTCGTATCTTGGTTGGTTTCAGGGTCTGGCGCGACAAGCTTGCAGCAAGGCGTTCAATTACGTAACATCACAATATGGCCCCAAGGGGGGAAAGCCGCAGACACACCGCCACCGCTGGAGCACTGCACAATTCCCTCAGCGTGTAAATACATGAGTTTTTTTTCCACAGACAAAAAAAGGGAGGAGCAGGGGAAAACGAGCTAAAAGAGAATGTGCAAGTAGGCATTGATTTATTTATTATTATCCTATCTAGCACAAGGCGGCGTTCTTTAAATAGAAGGCGTACATGTACAGGCAGTTTGCCATCTTGTCTTGATGAGTAATGTAGACATCAGACACCTTTTTACCATATTTTAAAACCAGAAAGATTGAAAGGAGATCAGTAGTTAACGTGTTGGCTTTGAAGTTATGAGGTTCTACGTTTAAAGCGTGTCTTTCCTCCAGGTACTGTGCCCTCCTCCCAAATTCTAAAATCACCCATTTTAAGTTGATTGAAGACTCTAAAATGGCTATCAGTGCAAATGGCTGGTTGTTCGTATGTCCCCTGCGATTTGCTGGAGACCAGTCTCAGGTGTATTCCGGCTCCCGTCAAATGTCAGCTGGGGAGCCCAGCTGGGGGAGCCCAGCTGACCAGTAACCCTAAAGGGAACAATTGCTGAAGAAAGATGAAAGATAGACATTATCGAACGAGTCCACATTAAAGCACTGCATGATGTTGTATGGTCTCTTGATGACAGGCAGTGTAATAAATTTAACAGAGCTGGGTTTTCAAGGATTCAAGAAATTTTGTTCACCACAAAATTCAAGTATATAGGGATTTTTGTTGTTGTTGTCGAACCAACACAAATTTCCACATGATATGGCACAAAATACGATACCCAAGGTCCCAAGTTAGTCCCGTAAGTCGCAAGAAAATAAAACCAAAGAACAATAACATAAGCTAAAAATACATAAGATAAAGAGATAAAAGATGTTTATTCATGGCTTCAATGTGTGCAAGCTACGATGATAGTTTTGAGTAGTTTTGGTAGCTGAATAAATACTAAGTTTTGAAGTTAATGAATAATTGTTTTATTGACCATGCTTTCAATCTATCAAAAAAAAAACTTGATTATTAGTTTTTACATACTCATCCACCCGAGTGCCACATGAGTGGCAATAAAAATCTTGAATCCTCTTTTTTTGAAGTATTGTTCACTTTCTGCCAAACTGCTACTACTCCTTGGCTGTATTCTTCCATCTACTAAAAGCCATGTTAGTCCTCATCAGGTTATTAATTTGATGTTCCCTCAACCAAATGATTTGTGCAGCCACAATCGGGCTAAAATTCACGTTCATATTCTACTTCGCAATATTGTGTCAGGAAAAATCAATTTTCTGTCATATTTATGGCTGCAAACCACCCTGAGAATATTTCTGATTGGATAAAATATGACCAGATTTTTTTTTTTTTGCTTAGTAGACCAAAAAAATTGCATCTTTAACCTTTTTTTTCCTGCTGCCTCCTATTTATTTTAGGGAGACACACATGGAAGCTGCGGTACCTGGGAGTAGAGTAATACCACATGAAGGCTTTGAAGCGGCAAATTCAAACATATTTTAATAGGAGAGCTGATAGCAGTGATGAGATTGAACAAAAAGCTTGTCCCCTCTCTGATGCACACAATGAAGATCAAGTCAGGACACATTGAACACCCACTCACCCGTGTCACATGAGCACACACACTTATCATCATTTCGGATCACAATGCACACTTTTATTCATTTTTCAATTTGAAAGGTCACAAAGGACATTGCATTTACAAACCAATGGCAGCTTTTGTAGGGGGGATAGGCTTCAAAAGTCGCACAAACAGCTCAGCGACAGATCTCACTTAGTTCATCGAACATCAAGGGAATTAATCTGCATTTTTCATTGGCTTTTTTCCAACACTTGCTGGATTTCGGTTGCATGGTTCAAGTGGCACAATACAGAGTTTTTGCTCTCAAGTGGCTCAATTGAGATACATGGCAATATTAATGGGATCAGCTATCTTGAATCAGTCCTCTTCCAAATATGGATACAAATTTGATGCATATCAGATATGCGCCATTGCGAGTGCAGCATAAACTCACACAGATCACATACCCTGTTAAGGCAGGCTCGATGTCATCGGAATACACCGAATTGTGACGAACACATTAGGGGTTGAACCTAGTGGCAGAGACACTGTATGTGGTGGTCAGGGGTGGCCATCATACTCTGCCACAGTTCATGTATATTAACAAGAAAGTTATAATTGATCAGAAAGCAAACTGTAAAAGAATCCGTCTTTAGCAAAGAATGTTTGATTCGTACAGTTAATAGAAATCAACATCATTACTTTCACACCAAAGCAAGCAAACAACATTGCCGGGAATGAGTCATGGTTTCATAAACTAAAACGCAGACATATCCAGAACCTTGCTCAACCCAATTCATAATACAAGCAACCCTAAGTAAAACGCAGTGTTTATAATTGTGAAGAATTAAGAGATTTTTGTGCCATCGTCTGTTTTGGATATGATTTGAATAAATGTGCCATGAATCACAGTATACAAATAGGTATTGAGTCGACCTGGATAATTTCTCACTCTGATTGGTTGTTAGCTAGCAAATGCAAATTAGTGCATAAGATAGAAGTACACTATGAGTACACAAAAGAAAAGCAATCGCAAAATAAAATGGCTTTATCTCGTAAATTAAGCTTAGCAAAACATTGTTTTTTACTTAGGCTTATTATGAGTATGTTGAGCAAGGTTCTGGATATGTGTGCATTTTATTTCAAGAAATCCTGACTGTCGAGGGTATGATAATAATAATGACTTGTCAATCACAGAGGAGGTTACAAGCTAGCACGGCTGCGCACAGTCCTGCAGGCACCTATAGTGACCTCGAGCCCATGGCTGGTGAGAGGTTGTGTCACACTGGCCATAATTAAATCAATTAGTCGACTAGTTGATGAGTCGTCTTCACTCCTCCGCATTAACATTTAAATCAGATAATAGCTAATCCCATGTTTCAATCTGTGGAGAAACAAAATGTCTGGCCAACAAGGCGACACAGTCCTCATATGTATGCAAAGGTACAAGAGTACGAAAATAAGATGGTGGATGACAACAGCGGTTAGCGTTGCTAGTTTACGATCGTCGCAAGTCTTAAAACCAGAGCTGGGCAGTCCGTCCCTGGGCTGGACCCTGAGGCCCGGGCGGATGGCCATTTTTGGGGCGGAGGGGTGGGGGGGTGACAAATTTTTAAAAAATGGCTGGACTAAGCATGGCCGGAAGTGGATTTTAGTCCGGCCCACTAATCGGCCCTCATGCGTGTGACGTGCTCGCGAGGCGGCCAAATTTCATCTCAGCCTACTCAGTCTTTTTAGGCTTCTTTCAAAATAACTTGTGTCCGGTATATATATATATATATATATATTCAAGTATATTATTCAAGCTGCGCGCAGCACTCAAGTATGACACTGGCACATCATGCACTGTCCTACTTACGGAAATACGCCGTAGCAAAACTGCTGTGTATTGGTTTGCTGGTATGCTTTTTATTAAATAAGTAACTTGTTGAATGCTTGCAGACTTGTCGTCTGTTGGACCCAAATAATTATACAATATGACAAAACCAACCCCAGGTCTCGTAATGGAAGTAAGTACAGTACACGCAGCTGGGTAAGTACGTGAATAAGTAGCGCGTTTGAAGCATGTCCACAGCGGGTTTGAATAGTAAGTTAGCCAGCTAATTGTCTTTAAATAAACCTCTTCCGCTAGCATTTCTCCCGCGGGGGCATCATGCAGGTTTTTTTTTTTTGGGGGGTCGTAACGGGGCGGGGGCCGACAATGTTTATGAATATGGCCGGGGGGTCTCGGCCGGAAGGGTACCCAGGTCAAGGGTGGAGGGTTGCGGGCGGACGGGCAAAAAAGGGTCAAGTGCCCAGCTCTGCTTAAAACATTCATACCAGTCATACAACGGGACTGGCGGCAAGAAACAAAGACAGCATGAAGTGAAGCTCCATTTATATGGACAAAACATTATTACAAATAATGTGCGGATGACAACTGTATGCCTTAGTCATTGTTGAAATTGTATGATACAACAAACTGCAGCATCACAAGACTTGTGCCATTTACACTTCAGCATAAAAAGTGAAACGACAAACATAAAACACTTAGTAAATTTTTTTGACGCTCACTAAGATGAAATCTCACATGATGCCGGCACCATTGTACATTTTTCATAATATGACATCAAGCCTCCCACAACCAAATTTCGGTGGAGGCCTGACGTCAAAGTTCCTTCTTCCCATACAACTTGAAGTTTTGCTACCTTGTTTTTAAAACAAGCCGCTTATCCACTTTGACTGACGGACAAAATAACAACTAAAAATGCATCCGTGACAGATGGTGGAACGCACTTCAAATCAGACAGCAAAAGTAATAAGCGTCCCCTCACCTCATGCAGGATCAAAGACGGCGAGAAGTGAGAGCCGCACAGTTGTCGCAAGGATACCGCAAATGTATAAACATGAGCTTCTGCTCTTTTCTTTGCTGCTTAAAATAGCAGCGGCGGCGGCAACATGCCAAACATGATCAATATGCAACATGCTTGCTTACAAACACAACCACACTGTATAAGTCATCAGACCAGAGCTAACTGGACAGCAACAAAACATACAGTGAGTGGCGGTGCAGAACGGCCTACTGCTCGTGTTGTTTTACACTTAGACAGTGTGATGCAATCCATTGCAACAGACATAAATTATAATATTACAACGCTTGGAATTGTTTGAAAAATCACTGACGGCACAGAAATGTGGAGCTGCTTTTTGCTTTAGGGTCTTGCCGTTTTTCATTTGTTTACATTCACATTATTAGGTACACAAAGGCCCACTAAACTATCCCAAACATCCTAAAACAATCACTTAGAACTCCACAACACTATATTACAAACTACAGTCAAATAACTATAAAGCTGTTATTGCTTTAGTCACTCATTAATTGCACTTAACAATTGGATTCTAAGAAGAAAAAAATATTGCTTGATTGTTGTTAGTTGGTTATTTTGTAATGACGTTAAAGAATACTACATCAACACAGATGTTTGAATGTTCACAATTTTCAGTTTTCTGTGTTGTTATTGCTGTATACACTCAACTAGGTCAAAAATAACCCAAACTGGGCCAAAAAGTGACCGATCCAACTAAAGTAGGGGTGTCAAAATAGTTACGATCAATTAATTACAGTCACAGTTAAAGCGTTCTTTTTTTTTTAATCACGATCTAATTTTTAATCTCCAATTTTACTGTTTCTAAATGATGACGAAATCCGTTTTGATGCATGGGGCTTGTGCTTGAGTTGTTGGGGGGTGTAAAAAACAATGGTCGGTGTCATACCCTAAAGTGGACACTGATTGGCTGTCATTATAGATGGCTTGAGCCTGATAGGCTCCTATTGTAGATGAAAGGACAAGTTCAGGAGCAGAGAGAAGACGTGAAAGTGGAGGAGCATGTGAGAGTTCTTGGTCTGATGAAGGGGAAATGTAAAAAACACCCTGACAACACTATTGATAAAGGCAAAGTGATATGCCTTCTTTGTAAGGCCTTTGTTCACCACAGCCCGCGTATGAGCAAGTCTGCGACCGACGGGCTGACGAATGTTCTTGCCAAGTGAATAGCGATGAACTGCAGGCCGATCAACATAGTTGAAGACAAGGGATTAACTGAGGTGTTGCAAACAGCGTCCAATGAACCATCATACAAACCACCATGCAGGACTGCAGTGATGAAATCAGCAAGATGTATGACGGTGAAAAGAAAAACTTGAAATTTTGGTGGGGGATTCGGACACATGTGTTGCTATAACCGCAGATCACTGAACCTCAACTTGCAACCACCGTTATTTGGGGGTGACTGGACATTTTAGTGATGGTGATTAGAACTTCCACTCATTTTGCACTGATCGTCGTGAAAACAAACCAGGAACTTGGCTGATGAATGCACAAAACAGTTACTTAAGGTGGCAAATGACTGGATAATAAAGATATCCACTACAAATACAGACACATGCATACAGACAATGATGAGCTTTGAGGCTTTTCTCACCATTTCTTAAGTGAGATTAAAAATAGATTAATTCGCTCAATTAATGACAGGTCATAATTAATTAATCTCCATTTTTTAAATCTCTTGACGGCACTAATATAAAGATTTATGTTTCTGTCTATTTTATTCATTATATCTAGGTTATTTTATTTATTTAGTTTATTTTTCTAGTGTCATGTCATCTTCCAAAGCGCTTATCCTATACAGGGTCGCGGGGAGTTGCTGGAGCCTATCCCAGCCGTCAATGGGCAAAGGCAGACTACACCCCGAACTGGTCGCCAGCCAGTCGCAGGGCACACATAGACACTGTCACTGAGCGGGAATCGATCCCACGCTGCCCGCACACAACTCAGGCGTGTGTACCACTACACTATCAGTGGACTATTTTTCTAGTCTTTCATTTTATTTATTTATTTTTTATACATTTATTTTCTCTTGGTCTATCTTGTTCATATTTTATCCATTCTCATTTCTTTTTCTATTGTTCTATTTATTTTATTCAGTTTATATTTGTGCTCTCATTTATTCATATTCTTAATTTTATTAGTTTGTATTTTTATATATTTTTTAATTTCTTTACTTCTGTTTCTATTTTCTTTTTGTTGTTGTTGTTGTTTTTTTACACATTTTTGTAATATGCATCCAGACAGTCTAATATTTTTACCTTTTCATGTAGCTCAGTGAACGAAGCAAAATATTAGAAACAGCGGTCAATATGTTTTCAGTTTGGCTCTATGCCACAACCACAATACTCCAAATATTGTAAAAATGAATAGAATAATGTTTGACCCATGAGTGTAACTATCATGTCCAAACAATGCACTTCAGAGACAACTGGTGTGTACAATAAGTACAGAAACACGGAGATGAGATTTCAGCATACAACTACATGCTCACCTATGAGTGTTAGTCTGCATTTTGGGGGTGCCGCCAGGGTGCCGCCGAGGTGCTCGACGTTGCGCGCCAATAGGGTCGCAACAGCTAACACCGCCGATTTCTCCGCAGAGCCTCCAATTAAACTGGCAGGCTCTTTGTGTGCGGTGGGACCAAAGAGTGAAAAATAGATTTCCTCCATGTTTTTTTTCCTCCCCGTGAAAAAGAAAAAGTTTACAAAAAAAGTTGTCCAAAAAGTAGTCTCAGCGTCAGTTGTGCTGCCTGTGGCTATTACACTATTGATAGACACTTCACAGGAGCATCCTGGCTGCAAAGCACAAACAGCGGCTGAGGAGTTCCCACTGCTTATCCTGGTCCTCTGATGTGTGTCAGCACCTTCATCTCCTGCCCGGAAAACACACACACACTTTCCTCCTGGTCCTGCACTCTACTCTCCATTCTCCCACCTCCTTGACTGATGCACACATTTAAGCCTGTTAAATTGCTATTGTTGAGCAGATTTTAATAAAGCATGATAGACGCTCACATGGACGAGTCTCCCGCTACCCGTTGCACTAAGAGGGTCAGCCGGCCGGATGCAAGGGGGATAACAGTCCCTGTGTGACATAACAGCCATGATAAAATACCGGCATAATCATGTGACATGTGGATATGTGAGGCCATCCATCTGTCCGTTACACACTGAAATGCTCTCAATTGATGTCATATTCTCTCAGTATTATCATACGTCAATAAACATGGGGAAACACCAAAGTTTATCATTTTAGTTCAGTGTTTCCCAACCTTTTTTAGAGACAAAGCACATAGAGACCCGGCACAGCAAAATGAGTCGGAAGTCCCAGATTCCGAGATAGAAGGGAACAATGGTTGAGTTGGTCAAACTTCTACCACTTTCATTGATGAAAGGTTTTCATATTCATGAACTAAACTATAAATGGTGAAGTGTTCAAAACTTGCAACTGGTAAAAGGTACTCAACAAAGAATTCAGTAACTATCTTAACCCATTAAAGCCTCAAGCGCCTGTCTCAACAGCTCCCCAAAACCTAAGGTCATCTTTGGAATTACCGTTGAAAATCTGAAGTTTTCCCAGAAATTCAACACCCACAAAATAATTAATATCTCAGCTAACCCTGTTGCAAACACAAACATAATTTCAAAAGAATTTGATACCTTAATGTTGCTTGCACACAGGCCCAAGTTTATTCATCTTTACTGTTTCAATCGAAGAGGTAAAAATAAAGTGTCAGTGCAAGAGAAGCACTATTTTTAATGTAAAAAAAATCGAGTGGTAATTACCATCCTCTATTCTGTTACAAAGACCTCGATAATGTCATTATCTACAAACATATATCTATATATATCACGTTCGACTGGTTCTACTGGTTCGAAGTCCACAAGCGCGTCGTCTATATCACTGCCGTTACTCATTTCAGAGCTCCCGCGATCGGTGACTCTCAAGAATTCCGGAACATCCACCGTGGGCTTATAACACCGTCACGTGTATATTCTGATGCATTTTATTGGTTAAGAGACCGATAATTAAATAATAAAAAGAAAATGACGTGTACGCTCCCCCGGCTTTAAGGGTAGAAAGACGCAAGAGCGCTCCCGGTCTACCTCTCTTGAGGTAGAAACGGGTTATGCGCTCCCGTCCTTAATGGGTTAAAATATAGTTGTAGTAGATGTCCAGGTGTTCAATCCCCAACATATGCATATCAGTATAAATCTGATTATTACGTTTTGCAATTTCCGTAGTCATTTGATAATTCTATGTCACTATGAACTAATATTAGGCCGGCAATCCACAGGGGGATTACTCCATCTGTTGCCCTTCCTCAAGATTTCTTACTTTTTTTCAGAGATAAAAACTTTGCATGGGTATTAATGGAAATTTATGGGACTAGAACAGGAATTAAAAAACAGAAAAGATATCGTACATTTTATCATAACCAGATTTCATACGAGTACAGTTGAATATGAATTAATTGGGTCAATTTTGTACATTTCTGAATGGCTTGGGTCTGATGAATGAGTAATATTTAATTCAATATTCATGTTTTTGTTTATTAATGAAAGAATTGATTCTGTTGTTCAATAAAATATTTCAAACTTGACAAAGTTCTACACCCAAACAAATCTGTTAGAATTTCTTGTAAAGATTTATTCTAAATGATATCATACTTATTTCTAAATGTACTAAATTTAACGTCCAATAGAAATTTACCAGCACATTTCCACTCCTTCACAACCACAATGCTGATCAAATTCCAATGCACAGTACTGGGTAGTCTGGTATAATGGCAGAATAGCAGCGTTCCGAAAGCCTATAATGAAAGTAGACTTAACACCACTTGTTTTCATAAAAGTTATACCCGTGCCTTATTTCCATAGAATAAATTAGGTGGTGCACAGCTGTGGGAAGGATGAAGCGGGGCATAAAGAAGTGACATTAATGAGCTGCAACTCCAAAACTTCATCAGCAGCCAAAACAAGGGAGTAATATATGACTGCATTCCATCACATGATGCCAAAGCCGGATTGACGCCTTAATGAAGATGTGAAGAAGTGCAGAGTCATGGAAGCCTGGAGGCCTTGCAAACAACAGCGCAGAGAAGACGGACAAACTGAGTTGCTTGTCACTCAAAGGGCTTGCAGGGGCAGTCATTTCTCGACTGGATGTTTAATATTCATTTAACTAGAGATGCAACAATTAATCAATTGATTGACAACTAATTGATTATCTACTTAATCAAGCCCAACAGCAGTTCCTGCATGGTGTCTCTTTCTCAGTTGGTCAATAGATGGTTAAAGTCGCCGTATCGCTGACTGTCGCTCTCTTTTACTCCATGCTATATTTACAGTGGTGCCTTGGCATACGGGTCTAACCCGTTCTGTGACCAGAAATATGACAAAATCTAACCTGTTTATCTGAACCGATCCAGATGTAAATATGTTGAGCTACATATTACATGCGACATGATTTCTCCAGGCAGCATTATTCTACCTAAAACACACGCATAGAAACATGGTTCAGAACAGCTAGTGAATCTCCGATCCTATGAAAAATAATCAATTGAATATAATTTTTTTTCCATAATGAATGAGACATTTCATCGTTGGCCATTCCCTGTCCTAAACATCCAATAAAAGAGTTGTATCAGAACTCCGTGAGCATGACCTAATGAGCATTCGCTGCCTGTGTTTTTTAAAAGGCGTTTCATCCAAGTCCGTTTCTTCAAGGGAACAAAAAGTGACACGATCCTGCGCAAGAAGGACAAATTACAACTTGATCTGATGAGACATTGTTCATGCAAAATTTTACATGCAATCTGGATAAAATGGTTTCATTTTCTGCATTGTCACCAAACTCCAGATGGATACAAATTTAAGCCCTTCCGTTAGTTTGGCAAAGGTTCATCATGAAAATTGACCCCACCATTGTCTTGATGCTTTTTGGCAAATTCCAGCTTGGCCTACCTATTCTTCTCCAAAATTTCTCCAGTTGTTTCAAAATGTTACTGCTCGCTTCTTAACTGGAACAGGTAAGAGGTAGCCCACAACTTCTATTTGGTCCTCCCTCTACTAGCCACCTAATGTTGAAATCGTCTCGCCCCACCTTACGAGACAAGTGCTTTGCACCTTCACACCTGGACTCCTGCCATTTGAAGTTTGATGCTTATGTCATGAACAATTTTTGAAGTCTTTCTTTACAGCTCTCACAGGTTTTCTGTTGTGCTTGTTTTCCATTGGCTCCTTTCTTTTCTCAGCTACATGATTGCTTGTTTTCAACCATAGACAACGCCCTGTTTTTTTATGTTGGTTACATTCTTAACTGTAAATGTAGTCTTCACAGGCGAAACCCAAATCAGAAACGGGGCCATAAACGTAGTGCTTTTTATTGTTTGAATAATCAATGTAAAGGACATTAAGACACACCTGTCAGGAATGTCTACCAATCCCTAACACGCAAAATTGTTGATTTCAAACTAAAGGTGCTATCTTCCATGATGAGTATTAGATCGAGATGTAATTATCTGATATGTTGAGCCACTCTCTCTCATGTTTTGGTGTACAACAAAAATTCAAGAATTTTCCTGACCGTCACAAAACCTTTGAAGGGGAGTGGTACACACATCCACGCACACCAAAAAAAAAAAAAAAAAAAAAAAAAAAAAAATCACTGTACTACCCCATTAGCAACATGTAATGTTGCAAAAACATTGGGAAATGCATTGGTAAAACACACACACACACACACGCTCTTATCTCACAGTCACTCTCCTCTGCTAATTAGGAAGCGCTCAAGGCGGCGCTTAAGTCGCCTGTGTTACAAATGAGTTGCAAGGTTTCCCTTCGGGAGGCCGCCGAATAAAAATAAACACGTGACTAGTGTGGCATGATAATATGTGTACACCAACCGTGATGCAGGGGTGGGGGGGCTCCCCGAATGAAGGAGTTGAGTTCTGACATCAAAGCATGGCAACTGAAGTCTTCATTATGGCGTGCGTGTGCGTGTGTGGCAGCACATGATGTTGAATTCCCCTGTGAGGTTGAAGCTGGCTCTTTCTTCCTTGCAAAGACGGTGAGTCTGCGTGGCTGTGAGCAGATTGAGATACAGTATCTTTGGCAGCGCAGCCACTCTGTCAAGCAAAACCGAATAATCTCCAGGAGCCTAAGAAGAGGCGTGGATGCTCATTCGGGCGCACCGGACGGTTGCGAGATGTGTTAATAAGTATGCCGAGCTTCTGGTGGAAGTGAGGGTGATGTTGAAGCAGAAGTGTTCCCACCCAAGCAAGTTTAAAATGCTATGGATGTGAGCGCAATCTGCTCTTAATTCTGATGAGTTTTAAAAGCTGATTTATACCACCTCATAAATCAAGCATGGTAGTAGCAGCGCCATGGTCAGTTGGGCATGTATGGTTGCCAATGGAACTGGTTCACTTGTATTTATTGAGGATGAAGCAGCAGGATGAAATCTGGTGTTTCGGCCAATATTATCTGCTCATATTCAACCAAATGCTTCAGACTGCACTGGACAATGCTCCACAGTGCAGATGGACAATGCCTAGAAGCAAATCCTCCACGCCTATGCACGTTACCGGAGCCTCAGATCTGCGGACCAGGCGCTATTTGAGGTGCCGAGGACCAAGCGGTGCCTCAGAGGCGGGCGAGACTTTTCTTTTGCTAATCTTTCCCTTTGGAGTGACCTTCCATTAAATGTTAGGCAAGCCCCCTCTCTGTCCATTTTGAAAACCCGTTTGAAGACATCTATTCTTTGGTTTTTGATCTTACGTAAGACACTTTTCTGGTGTTTTCCGGTGTCTTCTGTATATAGAAATGTGTGTTTTAATGTATTGCTTTCACTTGTTATATTATTGCTATTTTGTTATTGTCATGTAAAGTGCTTTGTTAGAGTTGTAGCTATTATGAAATGCGCTACATAAATAAAGTTGTATCGTCATGTATTGTATTGTATATTGCAATAGCAACCAGAGTTTTACATTCAAAGGCATGAATTGGAATGTTACGCAATGGCCAACTCAATTACCTGACTTTAATACAATTGACCATGAACCCTTATGATGAGTGAAAATTTTCAAGAAAAGAAAAAAATTCCCATAGGTTCACCACCTGTGGGAGGGGCCTAAGGGGTCGGGTGCACCGTGAATTGGGTTGCGGCTGAAAATTTTGGCGGCCTGACCCCTGGCTACAGAAGGTAGCTATAGGCACATGGAATGTCACCTCTCTGGCAGGGATGGGACTGAAACTGGTGCACGAGGCAGAGAAGTTCAGACTAGACATGGCTACGTTTACATGGACTCATTTTTTTTGGATTAAATGCCTGATTGGAATAAAATAGTTTCATGTGAACAGCTCATTGGGAATATTCTGACCCGATCAACCCCATTCCAATCAAGATTTTATTACGAACGTGAGAGGTAGGTTATGTCGATTGTTAAACCAATCGGCGCGCATAAAAACACTTACTCCGACATTTTGGAACAAACGGTCTTTATTGCGCATGTCTGTGACGTCAGTTTATGCGTTTCTGTTATTCCAGGAAGCTAGTAGGAGCAGAGCGAGTGTTATATTGTGTGTTTGATTCAATAAAGTTTGGAAAAAATAAATCAGAGCAAGCGGAAACATGGCGGCCACAAGACTGAACTGGTACATGCGCAGCTCCATTAGGAAGTGTTAACTCAACATACCAGTGCATACCGGAAAAATATGCGAAATAACACTAACATTGAAAGCAGAAATGGACGGAGTAATGTTTGGTTGACTGAGAAGTCGCTAACGGCCTCTTCTTCTACTAGTAGTACTTCCGGTATATTTAGCCAATCTGCGCATGTCAAAATAATTTGTTCGGCTCGAAAGTGTGATGCATGAACACACAAGTCCTATTCGGATCAATATTTTTGTGTCCTTGAAAACAGTGCATCCGATCAGAATTTTAATCCAAACTCTGATCGGATGAAAGAAATTTTGTCTATATAAACGTAGCCACTGTAGGACTCACCTTCACACCGCATGGACTCTGGTACCAGTCTTTAAATGTAGGCAAACTTATTGCCCCTCGGCTTGGCGCCTCTACATTGGGGTTCACCCTAGTGGACGAGAGGGTAGACTCCCTCCACCTTCAGATTGGAGGACGGGTCCTGACTGGTATTTGTGCCTTTATGTACCAAACAGCAGCTTTGTCCTTTGTCGTCCTCGGGGCCCCCTGCCGGCGGGACATGCCCAGAACGCCTCACCAGGGAGGCATCCTAATTGGATGTCCTAGCCACCTAAGATGGCTCCTCTCAACGTGGAGAAGCAGCGGCTCAACTCTGAGTCACTCCCGGATGGCTGAACTTCTCACCTTATCTCTAAGGGAGCGCCTGGACACCCTGCGGAAGAAACCCCTTTCGGCAACTTGTATCCAATATATTGTTCTTTCAGTCATGACCCAAAGCTCTACCGGTAAATCGAGAGCTTTGCTTTTTGACTCAGCTCCTTCATCACCACGACAGACCAATACAGAGTCCGCATCACAGCAAATACTGCACTGATCCGCCTGTCGATCTCCCATTCCATCCTACCCTCACTCGCGAACAAGGCCCCAAGACACTTGAACTCCTCCACTTGGGGAAAAATCTCATCCCCGACCTGGAGAGGGCACTCCACCCTTTTCTGACTGAGGACCATGGTCTCAGATTTAGAGGTGCTAATTTTCATCCCAACCGCTTCACACTCGGCTGCGAACCGTTCCAGTGAGAATTGGATATCGCGGCTTGCCAACAGCACCACATCATTTGCAAAAAGCAGAGATGCAATAAGGAGGCGACCAAATCGGACCCCCTCAACACCTCGACTGCACCTGGAAATTCTGCCCATGAAAGTTATGAACAGAATCAGTGACAAAGAGCAGCCTTGGCGGAGTCCAACCCTCACCGGAAACGAATCCGACTTACAGCCGGCAATGCGGACCAAACTCTAACACCGGTGGTACAGGGACCGAACAGCCCTTATCAGGGGGTTCGGTACACCGTACTCCCGAAGCACCCCCCACAGAACTCCCCACGGCCAGGAAGAAAACCACATTGCTTCCCCTGAATCTGGGCCACCACCCCAGTCTGGCAATCCAGAGGACCTGTCCCCGATGTCCATGCGATGCTATAGAGGCATGTCAACCATGACAGCCCCACAACATCCAAAGCCTTTAGGAATTCTGGGCGGATCTCATACACCCCCGGGTCTTTTTAACTACCTCGGTTACATCAACTCCGGAGATAGGAGAGCCCACATCAGAGTCTCCAGGCTCTGCTCCCTAAGTGGAAGGGGTGTCTGTCTTTTTGAGGAGAAGGTCTTCGAAGTATTCTCCCCCCGACCCACAACGTCCCGAGTCGAGGTCAGCAGCACCGCATCTCCACTATACACAGTGTTAATGGTGCACTGCTTTCCTCTCCTGAGACATCGGATGGTGGACCAGAATGTTCTCGTAGCCGTCCGGAAGTCATTTTCCATGGCCTGACCAAACTCCTTCCACAAACGAGTGTTTGTCTTAGCAACGGCCGAAGCTGCATAGCGCTTGGCCAGCCGGTATCTGTTAGCTGCCTCCGGAGTCCCGCAGTCCAAAAAGGCCCGATAGGACTCCTTCAGCTGGACAGCATCCCTTACCGCTGGTGTCCACCAGCGGGTTCAGGGATTGCCGCCACGACAGGAACAGACCACCTTACGGCCACAGCTCCGATCGGCCGCCTCAACAATGGAGGCACGAAGCACGGTCCACTAGAACTTAATGCACCCCGCGTCTCCCGGGACGTGGGCAAAGTTCTGCCGGAGGTGGGAGTTGAAACTCCTTCTGACAGGGGATTCTGCCAGTTCCCAGCAAACCCTCACAAAAAGAAGAGCATTTAATTGTTCTGACTGTCAATAACTGTCACTGGCATTGATAGTTGAACTAAGATACATCATTTGTAATAAATAAGTAATTTTCTGACCAGTTCCGTGAATTTGAATAATTTCCCCCGACACAACTGATGAGCTGTCATGGCACACCAATATGACATGATGGCACATTGGTTGGGAATCGCTGGCTTAAAACATCACCTGTAGTTAATAAAGGTGAATGATTCCATTATTAATTCCATTATTTTCTATTTAGTAAAATTTTCGACCAACAATCCCTTAATGGGATTCCGTTCAAACCTTACAGCTTCCACTGTATACATGAAATACTCTAAAAGATCTTAGATGCCAGCTGTTGGTTGGTCTTTGCATTATTCAGCATACGCTTCCACAGAAGCAGGAAGGAAAGAAATTCACTCAAAAGTGGAGGCGAGAGGTAAAGAGATGAGAGGCTAGGATGCCAGCGCTCCCCTGGTGATTTTTAGCTGTTTTCTCTGGCCCGGGGCAACGGAGAGCAAGACGAGAGAGAGTGGCAACGTGCTGAGATTCATTGTCATCGTCATCATCATCATCATCATCATCATCATCATCACCATCATCATTATGGGGCATCAGCATGGAGGAGGAGACATTTTACAAGGGAAAGACATTTCCAATGCATGGGAGGTGATAAGATGTTCTACTCCCATCCTTTTAACAACACCAAAATTAAAGCAAGACCGTGCAGAAAGCAAAGACGAGCTAAGAAAAAGCCCCTATATTATTTTCCTAAATGGTGATTAAATGTGTCATGTGACAGCCTCTCAACCAGAATGCCGCATTTAGTCCTGAACATCACAGAGGCACTCGCTGCTCTCTGCGGGCTCACAATTTAAGGCTTTCCTGCCCCCTAGTGACACGCGCCGAAGATTCGTTTCTGACATACATTTTCCCGTCCCTGGCCAATTAGTTCACGTTGCATTGTTGCATGTTATGTAATTCAACTACCAGCCACAGTCAAAACGAGGCAAGGCTCCATCGGTTTGCGTGCGCAATGGAGAGTTTACGCACATGTGGAACAACATGACTCACTTGACTATAATGAATCATAATCACAAGATTCTTACTTACCCCTTTCCAAACTGAGATTCCTGCAAACTTCGAGTTCTGCCATTGAGTTCTCTCACAAGCTCCCTCCATGCGCTTTAAGGTCCATTATTGTCGCGCATCGCATTCACTGGTCACTAAAATCAAACGACTAATCCCCATGTCCAGTAGTGGTTCAAATCAGAAATGGGTTATTTTTTTCCCATCATAATGAAATAATGGAAACAATAAAGAAATCAAGCTCCTGAACACCTGCCTCCTGTGTGCTGTGTGGGCTCACATCCACAGAAAGCGCGTGTGCACATCCCCTCCTCGCTGTCCTACGCGTGTAAGCCGATTTCTCAGACGCGCCACGGACCCACCGACTGACTGGGCGCTCCAGCGTGTGTGTGAGAATGTGTGTGTGCGTGTGTGTGCGCGTGCTTTCCATGTGTGTATTAAAAACACCGATGCGCCAAAACAGTGAGCCATGTTATATTATGTTGTCTCCCCCTGCATACTTCGTATATTCGGCTTTTTGGAAGTGTGTGCGAGCGTGCAGCCCAGAGACATTACCCTGATGAAAGTGTCCCCATTTGGGAAACCTCCACATTAGTCTCATTCACGGCATGGTTCACATTAAAGCCATTTAATTCAGGGTTGCATGCAGGGGGACAATTACAAAGTCACACTGACACACGCATACTAGAGCAGTTCATGCACACACACACACACACGCACACCCCCACAAACACACACAAATGTGGTTAAACATAAAAAGTCAGCCACAGAGGTCATCGACAAATCGATTAGTGCAGTCTGGAAGAAAAAAAGACATCTGCACACCAGCGTGACCCACACTTTGTAGGCGTGTGTGTGCGTGTGTGTGTGCGTGTGGGGGTGGGTGGGGGTGTGCGTGTGTGTGTGTGTGTTCGTGAACATGCTACAGGTTTTCCCTATAATTGCCCATTTTGATTTAGGCCTATACCTCCGACCCTGCCTGCAACTCACAAATTCCCCAAATCAAATGGTGCCAGAACTCCTCTCAATAGATAAATGCAATGCATTTGCCTGCTTTTGTGAAAAAGTACAATCGTTCAGGTCAAACATCATCACAAACCAGCAAAATTCCAAAATGATGCAGCACTTAAAAATCACCCAGGATCAAAAAACTATAACACATTTGGTTCAGCAGCTGAAACCATCGACTAGCTGCCTTGACCAATTACTGTCTGACATTCTCAAAACTATTGTGAAATCTGTTCTAACAACGAATAATCATAATTCCTAAACCCCTGAAAGTAGCTGCCATCAAGCCCCTTCTAAAAAAGAGAACGCTGCATGACTCCTTGTGAGTAAATTATAGACCCATCTCAAACTTTCCCTTCTTATCAAAGATTGTCTAGAAAGTGTTTTTTAATCGTCCCAGAAAATTCTTGAACTCAAACTGACTGATAAATTCCAATCAGGATTCCGACCATCAACATCACCGTACAGAAACAGCTCTTATCAAAGTACTAAATTAAATAATATTGAACACTGACGTAGGGAAGGTATCAGTGTTAGTCTTATTGGATCTCAGTGCAGCCTTTGATACAATTGATCATAACATAATGTTGAACAAGTTGGAAACTTGGGTGGTATTAAATGTAACAGTCCTAAAATGCTTTAGGTCTTACTTCGAGAAAAGGAGTTACTTTGTGACCATTGGAAGTTTTGAATAAGATCAGATGGCCATGACATGTGGAGTTCTTCAGGGGTCAGTCCTTGGGCCCCTTCTTCGGTTTATAGACAGTATGTTACCTTTGGGTCAAATGCTTCAGAACACCAATGTTGGCTATCACAGTTATGCAGATGACACACACCTATTTATATCAATGTCCCCAAATGACAGCAGTTCAAGCAGCGTATTGTGTCTAGAGCAAATTAACAACTGGATGAACCAAAATTTCCTTCAGCTAAACCAAAACAAAACAGAGGTAATTGTTTTCGGCAATTAAGAAAAGAGGATTTCTGTTAGAAAACACCTGGAGTCATTGTCTTTAGAAAACAAAGACCAAGTCCGAAATCTTGGGGTACTGATAGACTCAGACCTGACTTTCAGCAATCATATAAAATCCAATCACTAAAACAACCTTTAACCAGCTGAAAAACATATCCAGACTGAAGGGTTGCATGCTGCAAGCAGACCAGGAGAAACTTACCCATGCTTTCATTTCCAGTTGACTTGATTATTGTAACAGTTTTCTTACTGGTTTCCCTCAAAAGAGCATCAGACAGCTGCAGCTCACTCAGAACGCTGAAGCTTGGGTTCTTACCAGAACAACGAGATGGGAACATACAGTATTATTCCAGTCCTAAAGGCTTAAAGGGATGGTTGGGCTGGGATGGGCATGTTTTCACTAACAAGTTCATTTTATATATTTTTTGATCAGGTAAATGAAAAGAGTTGTCATTTTCTATTTTATCTATTCATTTTGGAGAAATTAGGAAATAAGTGACTCCATGAATAACGCCCCTTGTTAATGAGGAGAATGGCCGCGCCCCCTACCGTTCTATCCTTGTTCAGTTGGAGTCACTGGAGAAACTGATTACAAACTCTTCTTTGCTGATCACAGTTAGGACAGGCGAGTCATTTAACACCAGTCGGGCTATTTAAAGAAACTGAAGTGGGAATGAGTGGACGTGCACATTTATTTGGATGAGGAATGGTCACAGTTTTTCGACCAAGAACACGCCGTCCAATGGAATGGAACAGCCGAAATGGTGCGTTCCAAAGCGGCCACACTCGGCTGTGGAGTCGGATGCGCACATTCAAGACACCCCCGGTGTTCGATGAGGTTTTACCTCACTCTGACGCCGCTTCACTCTCGCGGTTGCAAGCGGTGTCGGAAAACGGCTTGGGAGGCAACCCCGCAACATGAAGACGCAGGCTCATGAACACCTCCACACGCTGCGCGGACAGTAAGGAGCTAATGTTGTTGTGCTAACGCCTTTTGTTTTAACGGCCTGAAGCTAGTTGTTGCTATTAGCTGTACCGTTATTCTACTGTTAGCCGGGGAGGGAAGGCGAAATAAAGATCCATGCTTGCCTTATTGCTTGCCCACTGACAGTCGCCTTCTGCCTCCTAAGAATTGACACGAGTTTAGCGTCGCTAAATGTCCGAAATATAAGCACTCGGGGTTCGTGTGCGCATTCATGCTCTTGTCCTTTCACAGGTTGAAATGGACAAGAGTCGTAATGCGCATTTGCATTTTGGTGGCAATCGGTCGCCGTTTTAGACAACAGAACTGACGAAGCGAGCAATATTACCACGCTTGCCTCCGCTGAGACCGAAAAAATAACAAGCCCAGCCCCAAAAAGGGGCGGGGCAATTTGTCGTAAATCTAATCACAAAACAAGCCCTTAAATCACTACAGAGTCTTTTGGGGGAGCATTTTAGTACTGATGTCATTTTTACATGCAAACCTTTTATATAAGTGCCAATGTT
>NC_141223.1:20635000-20652500 GCF_054856515.1 Filicampus tigris
ATGGTTTTTCCTTATACACTTGAATGGGCGACAATTATTCGCCAATTATGGCTATTCGTGGGCCGGGCCAATCTCAATGCCCCACGAATAACGAGGGTCGACTGTACAGTAAATAAAGAAGTTGTCTAACTAGATTGGATGGATTGGCCCATCTTTTGCTCGGATCGGTGATCAGATCTAAATTTGTGATTGTGTAAATCCTAGATTAGACAGCCACTTTTCCACAGAGTCATCTCACTCATAGTGGACAGAGTTCATGGTGAAAGGGTTCAACACCCACCCTTCTCCCGATGAAAACATTTATGAAACACATCCAAAATTCTTATTTGGGTCTTTCTTTCATGTTAGACAAAGTGAAGAAGCTTTCACGCCTATTAGCTGCTTGGAGCCTTCTGCGGCGCACACTCCCCTCATGTGGCCCTCTGTTTAATTACATCGGCAGGCTTCCAAATGACCTTCATAGCAACACCTCATTAAAACCCAAGCTAGTGACAGGGGACCTTTTTCCCCTTTTGTTTTATTTAGTGCAGGGATGTGGCATGGCAATTTTTTTTAAAAATGACAGCTTCATTGTACTGTAAGACGACAACTCTCCTTTTGACGTAAATGATGATTTGCTGATGTGTCAAAATGCTGCCGTATAAGTCCAACTGCTGCCGAGGAGGACATACTCGATTTCAGATTTTTTTCCTGCCATAATCAGAGTGATTCTTTTTTTTTCTTTTAGACATAATTTATGCAGCATCTGCTCTGAAGCCAGAGCGCTCAGCAGCGGAAGGCGCCTCAATCCCCAAACTTGTGCCCACGTTCAGGGAGAAAGAAATGGCCACAAGCGTTCACGCTCATTCGCAGTTTGTTAAGGGAAAAGGTGAGATTTTGCATGCATGGTCAACAGTCAGGGCAAGTCGAAAGATACTACAAACTAAGTCTGTAAAGCCGCACAGACCACAGGAGGGAAGAATGTGGCCAAAACGCTCATTGAACAGCATTGTCAAAGAGTTGAAAGAGCAACAGGTTAGCACTTGTGATGCATTTAAATGGCTTGCTTTCAAATAAAAGTCCAAGGAGTGTGAATTATTTTTTGACAAGCAAGATTTTGCACCACAGGTTGCATGTGATGAGGCAATTAATCAACTGCAATGTATAGCTGCTTTGAATCAATAGACAAGCATATTTTATTTAAGACGCCTGGGAACAGTTTTAATATGTGTAAGACTGCCTAATATATCTAACTTAACTTAGTTTTACACTTGTATGACTATTAATAAAGCTCAAATGTTACTTAAAAATGTCTCTGTGTAGTTGACATGTACTATAATGTTATTTAATAACTAATTAGCTAGACAGGTAGAACTCTAGTTAGCCGTATCTATTTATACATTGTGCCTCGAAGAAGCTAAGATGAGTGTGTGTCCACTTTCACATCAAGACGTAGAATAATAGTCTTTCCCGTCTTCCTATAAGTGCATGCAACACGAGGAGGCTTCTCATCTCTTGTGGGGGTCTCAAACAGCAGGGGAATCTACTCAGTTCTCTCTGCCGGGAGAACGAGGTGGCTTGAAAATAACATTTCGCCGCAAAACACTTGCTGTTGCACACCATCACTCATGACCCTGACAGGAAGTAGGTTGAGGATGGCCCCCAGTGAAGGTTTTGCCGAGGGGGACATTTAAGATCGAGTGAAGTCACACAATTGTATCAAACCACTGGATGAATGAAGTGTGCGCATGTGTATGTGACAGCATACTCACATTTTTGTTTAAAAGCACTCATGTGCACTCATGTCATGAATAACAATTTCCACCACTTGGCAAGCCTACTTCTACCTGGAAAATAGTTTAGTAGTTAATGTGAAAATTAGTGATTAAAATTTCTACTCTGCATTAAGAACCCCAAATGTGGAGTTAAGAAAACATTTAACTGTAATATCCCTAACACAGAATAACCATAAAGACCAACTACAGTGTATAGTCACTCAACGATGACCTCGACATAGCTATAATAAAACAAGTCATTGATGTAATTGCAAAACCTCTATCTCTTACAACAGGAAGCTTTCCAAAACAAATGAAAATAGCAAAAGTTATTCCCATCCATAAAAATGGGCCAAAGGACCAATTTACAAATTATAGACCGATATCAATTCTGCCACAATTCTCCAAAGTATTAGAAAAGCTTTATACGAACAGACTGGATGAATTTATTGAAGCACATAACATACTAAATAATAGTCAACATGGGTTTAGGAAAAATAGATCACCTGTACTTGCCTTAATGGAACTCAGAGGAAATCAGTGACAATATTGATAGGAAAAGGTTTTCAGTGGTCAAGTCCTTTCTCTTGACTTGAGTTGGAACTTGACTTGAGTCAGTTGGAATTTTTATCGACTTAAAGAAAGCTTTCGATACCATGGATCATGATATTCTACTAAAAAAGATACAAAAATATGGGATCAGAGGTACTGCTTTTAACTGGATAGAGTCATATCTGTCAAACAGGAAACAATATGTCCAGTTGGGACAGCACAGGTCAATGTGTGAAAATGTAATATGTGGAGCTCCCCAGGGATCTGTGCTGGGTCCAAAGCTGTTCCTTCTTTACATCAATGACTTGTATTTGGTTTCAGAAAAATTAAAACTTGTCCTCTTTGCAGATGATACAACAATTCTATGCTCAGGTGAGAACTACGAACTATTGATGGAAGGGATTACTATTGAGATGTGTAAATTGAAAGACTGGTTTGCAGAAAATATATTATCCCTAAACATGAAAAAAAAAAAAATTACGTTCGTTGGAAAATGAGATATCAATCCACAAATTCCAATTCTAATCGATAATGCCGTAATAGAAAGAGTCTGCGAATACACATTTCTCGGAATAACTCTTGATCAGAACATTAGCAGGAAACCACACATTTCAAAAATCAAAACCAAATTGGCAAAAATCGTGGCTTTGATGAATAAATCAAAACACCTCCTTGACAAAAAATCCTTGTACACTATATACTGTTCTCTTGTTCTGCCTCATTTATCGTATTGTGTGGAGGTTTGGGGGAATGCCTATAAAAGCAACACTGGAGTCTTAGGTAAAATGCAAAAGAAAGCAATCAGTATCCTCCATTTGGCAGGATATTGTGATCATACAAATGCTCTGTTTCTCCAATCAAAAATCTTGAAATTTAGGGACCTAATACAGTTTAGGGCAATCCTCACAGTTAGATTAAATATTCTCCCAGAACATATTTGTAAAATGTTCTTTACAAGACAAGGAGTGTACAATCTAAGAGGTAAAACAAATCTTAAAACAAAATACTCAAGAACTAGTCTAAAAAGCATGTGTATCACCAGGTATGGAGTAAATTTATGGATAGTCTATATCACATATGTCAAAGTCAAGGCCTGTGGGCCACATCCGGCCCGCGAGAACGTTTTCTACGGCCCCTGGGATGATATTGCTTTATTATTAGATCCGTCCCGCAGCCCGCAGCAAGCCGGTGTGGGTAGCAGATGTGATCGGGTCCTTCGCGCTTGCCGAAGACGTCACGCTTTAAAATATTTTGTAGCGACTTCAAAGAACACGTCGTCAGACGTAGTTTAATTATCATGTTTTTATTAGTCCAACCGGCTACTGTGGGCCACAGCCGACGCCAATACAGTACGACAACCGTTCAGTCAAAAAAGAGCAACGGCATTCATGCATTCATTAACCTCGGAAACAAAACGACTTGGCAAGACACAAATTCGACCACAACACAGATAACCCAATTCGTTACACTATTTCTGTAATATGTTTCTTTGCATCAATGTGTGCCACCCCATGGCTGTTCGACATGCTGACTGAAGCCTTAACGTCACTTTTCGTGGCTTTCAGAATCGGATTGTGGTGAAACGTTATTTGGAGTAAAACACACTTTATTAGAAATACTTCATGTTAGAAATCTCACATTGTTTTATTATTAGTAATTGTTGGCATTTGATAAATTCATTGAGTTTCGACGTAGTGCTGAGATGTCCCACACTGTGAGCAGGCCTTGAACGCTATTCGAGCGCCAAGTGTTGATAGTGAGTGACTTTTTTTTCTCTTTCCTCCTTCGACACAGCTCGTAGTTTGTTCGTGCCAGCAAACTCAGTAGTTGCAAATTGCCCGTGTTTCACTACGTTTGTTGTTGTGTGTAAATGTTAAAAGGTGAGTTTAATAATTTAAGTTTGTGTCAGATAACTGCTGTACATAATAGCCTAGATATGTTCTCGTGAGTAATGTCACGTTGATGAACACTAGTTAGTTATTTTGGCTCATATGCTAACTATTATAGTGATGAAACGTGTGAATGTGTATTGTATGTATTGTATTGACCTCTCTTAAGTGCTTGTTTACTACTTATCATTGTCTTTGGCCTGTCTGAAGTCATCATTGTCTTGCTAATACAGGACTATGAAAATTCAAAGGTTGCATGTCACATCCACAAAGCCCAAGTGGCCCATTACGCTCATGTAATAAGACAATGACCTGATAAACGCAGACACAAAGGGAGCAGCATATGTCCCTCTCATACTGACACGTCACAGAGCACACTTCATTTTATGCCACCAGCTGTCATTTGCAAATTAAGCAAATGTCAGTCATTTTCTAATAAAATATTACTTGAAAAAACGAATATTACATAAATCAATGGAGCGATAAAAGGGAAAAATGGTGGGGCACCAACCACTTAAGTCAGATCAACACGATTGCTGGGATTCTATTTTCACATCAGAGCAGTTATTTCAATACTGTCGCACGACAAAATTTACACAGCACAAATCATTTGTGCACCAAAGCCCAGTAAAAATATTCAAAACGGGTATTTTTACTGACACTGTAATTTGTAAATAATCACTCTGTATTAAATATAAAATATAGGATAACAATAAATAGAAAATGCACTGCATCTGCTGAATCTGGTGGGGCACTGCACTACTGTCTCTAATGCAGAGTCAGCACCGTTGTAAATGCCTGGAACTGTGGCGGGAGCGTTTGTGTACCTGCTTAAAACAATAATGTAAAGGAGACTAATCTTATCTGAGAGGAAACTGGGAGCTTCATCCAAGTCGAAACTGTGGAGTATAAAGGCCTAGATAGACCAAAAAGATGCTGGCCAACAGTGACAGGCGCTTAAACCCTGTTGCGTCCGGCCGGCTGTCGGCACGTCACGCTGGAGGAATACACTGCAACGACAGACAGCGACATTGACCATTAAAGTACCTTCTGCGCATGCATAAGATGTAATACCTTTCCATACCATCGGCGGCGGTAGTCACCATTTCTCATGGTTAGAAAAATCCAACCGGAAAGCTGTTGGCCGGGAGCGGATTATAAAAACGTAAACAATGCATTCAGCTATATTCTTCGCTCACGATGAACTCCCACACAAAGCAAACCATCACGTTCTTGAAACGGTATCATGAAATACTTACATTGTCAACCCTCGATCTTGTACTTGTAAGAAGATTAAGGCAGCGGAGGCGTGCTCACTGTTTTTCCGCATTTGTCACTTCCCGTTGGTGCTCCGAGCGCTGATTTGCTAGCTAACAGCCAATTAGAGTGACCGAATGTCACGACTGGCGACGGCGATTCAACATGCGTAACCGCCCCCAAGACACTTAAAGACGGTTACGACACTACGACGGTGGCCACTACACCAGACAGACGGCGCATTCAGACGCCACAACGCTTCACAACCTCTGACGTCGGTTTGGTCTATCAGGGCCTTAATAGAGTATTTCTAGGTATGTGCTAAAAATAGTAACACACAATCCCATGCGATCCCATCCAATCATCCATTTTGAATGACAACATCGCCTTTTCCTTGAGAACACCTACTGTATGCTGGTCATTTGTAGCCCTATACGCGATGACATGTTGTCAGTGCATTTAAACCGTCTGTTGCGATGGAAAAATATGCAGAAACTTTGAGCGAGCAGGCGAGTGTGTGGTATGCCGACTAATTGCGTTTGATGTGCGATTTGGACCCATATAAACTTGCACAGAGAGAATGTATTACTGACCCCTATGCACTGCCCATTGTGACTTACGTCAACCCTGTCCACTACAGTACCTCATTTTCCATCTGAGCCCATTCAGTGAATTGAAGGGCTTACAGAATTATAAAAGTATGGAGGCATATGACAGGTTTGTGTCCGACTGGGTTCGTGATGTGTGTGTGTTTACAATTTACATGATGGTGACTGGAGGGTTGTTCGGGCAAAGTGCTTCATTCATCCAAGAAATGCAGCACTACCGAAGAAATAAAATGCATGCTCGATTGGTATGAAATCAATTTTGTGGTTTCACTATTTTGAAATGGGCCTACCCAGTTTAAAAACAGCATAAACCAGCATGGTTTGTTTTGTTTTCATGCTGGTCTCATCAGCTACTAGCAGGACAACTTGCAAGATCAACACGAGCACACACGATACATGTCAAAATTAAATCACTTTTCTGGTTGGATCATTTTGAAATGGGACACCCATTTAAAAAAGAAAACAGCATTGACCGGCACGGTTGTGTTTTGTTTCGTTTTCATGCTGGTCTCATCAGCTACTAGCAGGGCAATGAAAGTGATCCAAGCAAATTCGAACACAGTCAGAGTTTGGTAGGTTGGCTCTGCTTATTGCAGTCAGCCACAGTCGTCTTTGTCTTTCCCTTTTTTTTCTGGGCGTGAAATCCCTAATTTGTGATCAATTTCGGGAGTAGAATCCTTTTCCGCCTTTTACCCCTTGATTTGTACAGGCAACTACAACACACATAGGCATGGCAAACGTCCTTCCTGCTTCGCGGAGCATGACATCCAAAATGGACGTGGGGCAGTGAATTCTGGGTAATCCTGAGAAGTCGAAAGGGTCTGTAGTGTAGCATCCACAGCTAAGACACAGCAAGAGGCTAAGCTAACAAGCTAACATTTTCATGTGCAATATAGAGGGGACCAAATGAATCAAGAAAATGGGGCTCTTTACACGTGCGGAGAATAAAACTGCAGTGTACAGAACTAAGGCATAGCAACAGGTTAAGCTAATGTTAGCATGAGTGATTCCAAAGCTATGACACAGCAACACTCTATGCTTAACTTACTTAAACTGCTAAGTGGATTACATATCGATAGCGTGTATGGAGACAGGAGGCAGCAAGAAAATGTTGCTGTGGACATCGTGGACTGCATAGCTATGGCATCTGGATGTCTGCTTTTGTCATTTTCTAGCCATGTATCCTTAAATGTTGCACTAATGGGGCAATGATTAATCTTTTGGACCAAAATGCAATGTACTAGAAATAGTACCACCGCATATCAAGTGGTCAGAACCGTATCGTAGTGTGCAGCGCACAAGGAGGCACAAATGTCTGAGTCGACTACCTCCCCCACCAAAAGTCAACCATGAGGGACATAATGAGAGAGAGGGCAATGCTGTTCCGCAGAGTGAATGAGTGACCTGACCTGTAATAGCTTGTTAAACAGTTATCAGAAGAGAGAGCAAACAGTCTGCTGGCGGCTACTCACAACCAGGATGCGCACCAAGGCTTTGGACCGCCGTGGCCGCTTTAGAGCGCCTCGTTGTCGCAGCGTGAAAAAAACTCTGCAATGGCCCGGTGGAATTAATTTCCAACCACCGCAGATTCAAGCAGTTTTTTTCAAACATGTCGCTATTTGTAGGCGTATGAAGGATGCAACATGAGGTAGCATCCAGCTCTTACTTAGTAGTCTAAGAAAGCTCTCCACATCATAGTACAGTATATGATTGACAGTTGAATGAGGTTTGGTGTCAGTGCATTCTGTGGTTCAATAATTTTGGTTCCTTGTTTTATATACTTGCCATTTTGTTAGCAACACTCTTCCCTGTGGTGTGTCAAATTTAAAGGTCACTTTACACTACAGTGATTTTAATCTATCTTTTGGTAGAACCTGTAATAATCAGTGAATCGTTTCTTGTTAAATCCAATTTAAAGTACAGTCTGGAAAAACTGTACAGTATTGACCTACTACGCTTTGTGTGAAGCTTCTCCTTCAACTTAAGGGAACAATTCAGTACAGAGTGCCTACCACTCTGAGTATCCTGTTGTAAAGCTGTAAGACACAGGGCAGCGAGAAAGAATGAAAATGGTCAAGGTAGATCTGCTTACAAGAGGTCTTTGACCTGATAAGGGGACAGAGCGAACTTGGAAGAAGCAGCGAGGTTACTGAGGGGTCAGAGTCATGTTACAGAGGGACAACATGTCCAGATAGCCATACGAGCTATATCACGAGCTGAGCAGTCGTAAAACCACAAATATGTGGATCTCTCGCTCTCTATTTTGATGTACATCTTGGAATTGTCACCCCCCCCCCCCACACACACACACACACAAAAAGGAAACTACCTTAAACACAAATGAATAAAAATTGAAGTACATGGATCATGTATGTGTGTGATCCCATCTTGGTTTACAGAAGAAATGAGATGTGTGTAAGGTAATGGGTTTCAGAATCAGATCTATTTCAAACACCCTCTACTTTCACTCCTGTCCCTCTAGAAGTGGGAGTAACTGAAGTGTGGCATAAATTCAAGTTACAAGTGTGGCGGAAATAAAGTCAGTGCTAATTTGCTGGGTCCAAAGTTCTACATTTGGAGCCATTGATAAAAAGCGACAAAAGTGGTGGTACAATTTGGAGTACAGGCAAATTTTTCTGGGGAAAAAAATGCCTCGTAAGTTCAACTTTGATTCAAACCATGTGTGACATCATGCAAATCTCAGCTCAGTTAACATCTAAATCATTAATTTGTATGTACTGACACCTAGAACAAATTAAACAGCTTGAAATTCAATTACACAATCATTTCTTTGTGCAAAATGTTTTGTTATGTGGACAGCTTGGAAGTTAGCCAGCATCATAAACTCAAATTGTGTTCAACTTTGGAGGTTCCACTGTAGGTCTATTAGCTCATATTACACCTGGCACAATATTAGGTGCATAATCTAACATGAGCACTGCAGCTATGAATTCAGACCTGAACCTCAGAAATGTGAGGCAGATGCGCTAACCGCTCAACTACATTGCTGCCTCAGGAGTCAGGAGTCAGGACCATACCATTTATTGGCTTGCAGGCTATTCCCTGCTTCTGCATGTCACAGTATGTTCAATATCTGGATGACAACACAAAAAGTGTGAATGCTAACTAAATCAAAGTGTCAAATTAAGGTCTTGGAAGCCTAATTGTTGAATGTCACCTCTTGATATACGTCTGCAATGATCAGCCAAAAAGAACAAAAAACAGTGAAGCAAGGTACAGAATTATTAACTTTTCGAAATAGTAGTCAGTGTTAGCAATTAACCCCCAGGTTGCTGCTAGAGAGCAAGAAAAAGTAAAAAAAACAAAAACAAAAGAAGCCTATAAGAACATCTTAACTTTGAGGTGAATCAAAGGCACTTTAAAAATGTGGTGTGTGCGATAAATCCCATTTAACTAGATTTTGAATGTGATTGGTTAATTCTGAACACATCCCATTAATAAAAGGGTGTGTATCTTGTGCATTCACATTAACTCGGTTGGTTATTTTTACTTCCCGTCTTGAAAACAAATATTTGTTTAAAAAAAAAAAAGAAAAAAATCCAAATGTGTTGTGCAGGTTATAATTGTCAACATTTTTAACCATCCCAGGAATCAACACTCACATCTGTTGTAACACAAACGTCACTTGTGTAGTTCAAACACCCAAACGTGGTTCTTCTGACTAATATACGGTCCCAACATGGCTCGTGGAGCTTCAGTTATTCATGTGAGTTCAGAGCGCCCACATGCAGCGGCTCACGTTACTCCTCCTACAACTCTACACCGGCAAACTGATACACTGCTCACAATAGTTTGCTCACATCACAACAAGGGAGTCACTTTACGGCTGAAACATTCCATCGCACACACACATATGCATGCATAAGGACTCCATGGCAGTGGTGGAGAAGACTAAATAAATACATTCAAGAAAAAATATGATTCATTGCTCAAACAAAGATTTATTATTGTGTTAGATAGGACTGAAAGGTTTTGAACACTGGTCAAGATATACGTACTAATTTTTTTTAATGAGAGATGCAAGCAGGGGCGGAGCCATGCGTGGGTCAGGGTGTGCACACTATATTTTTGGAAAAATAATGGAAAAAAAAAAACATGTACATAAGCCGCACCTTTATATAAGCTGCACCTACCTGCATTCACAGAATGATTTTGAACTGTAAATGTATATGTATGTACCTGACCAGATTCTTTCCTAACAGTGCCTCTTAACACGGCAGCAGCCTTGCTGATTAAAACGGAATAGAACCAAGAGAAAATAAAGTACTTATCTTCATTTCACTGCCCGCTGCCACTCTAGTTTGTCAGTTAACGTCCACCTTTTACTGCTCTACTTCCACATACCACCTAATTCATAACCTAGAGCATAGTGCCCTCGCCTGTTGAACTCCTCCACCTGCAGTCATCCTGTTAATGGCATTTGTATTGTATTATATTGTAATTCCGGTTACACTGCCCCTAGCGGTGGAAGAAAAATCCACAGAATAGCCGCACCTTTATATAAGCCGAATGGTTCAAAACATAGGAAAAAAGTAGCAGCTTATAGTCCAGGATATACGGTATACTTTTACATTTTTAGTAAATTATTATTAAATTCTTTCTTAATTTGTGTTTCGTTGTGTTTTTTATTTGATTGAATATTAAGAATGGCATAATTGTGGATGTCTAAGGAAGATCTGAACTTTATATTATTCAGTTTGTCATTTTATTTGAATATACGATGTGTCAGGACAGGAGGATTGTGCTCAGTGAGTGAAATATTCAGCCAATATTCAACTCATTCACTGCCATTGATGTATTTATTTATCTTTTCCAGCCATTCAATCCCAGGAATTTATTTATATTTTTTCCCAATTTTTTCATGTTTTATGAAACAATGATATCTAAACATGTGAACTAAACTTATTTAGCCGTGAACTCATCCAGACATTATATAAATAAATATTTAAAATATCCATCCATCCATTATCCAATCCACTTATCCTCACAAGGGTTGCGGGTGTGCTGGAGCCTATCCTTGGGCAGCAGACCGGGTACACCCTGAACTGGTTGCCAGCCAATCGCAAGGCACACAGAGAGAAACAAACATCCGCACTCACAATCACACCTAGGAGCAATTTAGAGCATCCAATTAACCTAGCATGCATGGAATGTGGGAGGAAACCGGAGTACCCGGAGAAAACCCACGCAGGCACAGAGAGAAAATGCAAACCACACACAGGAAGGCCGGGGCCGGATTCGAATCCACGACCTCTGCACTTGGAGGCAGACGTGCTAATCACTCGAACACTGTGCCGCCCCATATAAAATATACATTTGCGATACAAAAAATAAATAAACCCTACCGTCAGACCAAGAAGTTTTTTTAAACTGCAGCCGTTGTGATTTGAAAACTGCATCCTACTACATTGCGATGTTGATTTGAATTTGATTAATTGTACTAATCATCAATCAATATGCATAAAACACTGTACTTAAATAATAATTCAATAAAAGTACTACACATGTTAAATGGAAATTGTACCTAAATAAATACTTGAACTTGAACAGTTCTAAAATATGAAATGCAATTGTAGAGCATTCTATTAAAAGTTAAACTGTAGTCAACAAATGTACTGTACGGGGTTTTCAAATGAATGAAAAACTGACCTAGGTCAGCTAATGTGCACGGAGCAAACTTTAATGCTCATTCGGCAGATATGTCATGAAAAGGCAGTGTCCACAGCCACACATAGCCCACGGGCCATGGGTCCATAGCCCTATTCGCCAATGCACGTTGCTGCATGGTGACACTGGCTCATTTTGGCAATATTAATGCACTGGGCTAGATGTTTGGATGACGTTATTTTAAATCTCACCTAATGACACATTGTGTTTGACGGCCTCCTGTCACTTTAATTCACTTCATACTCATTCATCCAACGGCAGAGAACCACTCAAATCAAACTGGACAAATCCCCAAGGACTCGGGTCTCTCTGGCTGGGGGAGTGCCCCCATGTCTTCTCTCTGGGATGGCTACCGGCTGAGTGTTATAAAGGCCTTTGTTACGATTCCGTGCTGCAGAAAATCTCTGCTGTTGAGGCACAATGGCGAAAAACAGCCACATGTGAGCTGAGCAGCCAATCTTTAATTAATGATTGCAGTAAAAAAAAAAAAAGGGAAAATGGAAGATGGCACTCATCTTTTAAGGCTGCAAAACTGATTCGAAAGTGGATAAATAATTAGAATGATTCATCAAATGTACTTTTTTCTGATTTACTACACAAAACTGGCCCACCAAGCCCAAGCTAATTACGTGTGGCTATTATTGACACACATTAAAGTGATTACAGTGTCCAAAATGTCCACTAATAAAGATGTCATGCAGTGTGTTGCTGTTTTCTTGCTCACTTACTTTTTCAGCTCTTGACAGCTCCCTCACCAAGTCCTGACACCCTCAGCAGAGTGCTCCTTCTTCAGGTATCCAGCCATATTGTGTGGAACACAACTGTCTATATAAGTCACAGAGGTCTGTGACGGTGCCACTGGTTTAACTTTCACATGGAAAGAGAATCCCAACAGACTGTACTGGTGTGTGTGGGCAAACTAGCAGCCACCAACACTACCACAAACTCAAGCATGGTGCCTTATTCAAACACTGCTCCTTCTGGTGTGGGAACACTCGTGATCTGGAAAACATGGAGTGGATTTACCAGAGTGGACTGATTCATTTAACAGTAGAGAAAGAGAGTCCTTGTAAACAGTAACCCTACCCCATTTATGGTCACGTGTTAATTTGGTTTATTTTCTTGTTCATTGACAGCGACAGTAGAAGGTCATTTAAATGGGGAAAAAGTATTTGGATACCCCTCTTTAATTTATTAATCCATGAATCAAGGTTTAGAAGAGACCCTTCCGCCCAGCCATGGGCGAATCTATGTGCCCAGGGGCCATATTATTATTATTTAGTTTTTTTTAGTTGGATATAAGGATCAGGCAATTCGTAGATTAGGTGAAATAAAATAACAATTTTAAAATGCATATGTATAATATAGAAAAAGATAATGAATTGAATGCCCATTGTTAAAGCGGAAGTCAACCCAAATGTATTTTTTTCAAGAACATGTTTCCAGCAGGCCCACTAGTTGAAACAGGGCATGCTGATTAATTTTGTGTTTGTGGAATATAATTTAAGCAGCAAAATGCACTCGCTTTTAGCCATCTCTGGGGGCGGCCATTTTGTCTTCTGTCGACTGAAAATGACATCACAACTACTCACAACGACCAATCACAGCTCAGATTCAGAAAACAGGTCAGCCATGATTGGTCCACTCCATACTTCATCAATTAATTCTTCATTTTACCAAGACATTTTAATCAGTTGTATGTGTCCGTCTTTTGAGAATAACAAGTTCCATAAAGGCCTAATGTGCTTTATTGTGAAACCAGTGACCACCACACGAAAATACAAAATACAGGAATATTTGTTCTGCTAACAGCCTTTTGCAACATTAAATCTACAATATAAATAACCAGTTTTATGTAACAACACAAACCATAACCTGGAGTTTTGTCAAAAGATGACAGGACTGCATCCTTTTTTTTAATCAGGAGAGAAAAAAGAATAAAGACACACACAAAGCAAGGCACTGTAAGTCCACAAGTGAAGACATTTTGCTCACTAACAATAAGGCACTGTAAGTCCACAAGTGAAGACATTTTGCACACTAACAATCAACCCCCACAAATGCGTATACTTTATAATTAATCCTTAATGTATTCATACCCTGGTCTAATTTGGACATTTTCGTATGCTGTTGAATGGGTTTCTTCTGACTGGAAACACTTAGGGGCAATTTAGAGAGTCCAATCAACTTACCATGCATGTTTTTGGAATGTGGGAGGAAACCGGAGTACCCGGAGAAAACCCACGCAGGCGCGGGAAGAACATGCAAACTCCACACAGGGAGGCCGGAACCGGGATCGAACCCACGACCTCTGAACTGTGAGGCGGACGTGCTAACCAGTCGACCGCTGTGCCGCCCCCAACATTATATAATGTTTTTAAATTTTAACACTAAGTTTTATTTTATTCAACATCATCACACATATTATATAATGTTGTTTGATTTTAATACCATTTTTATTGTATTAATTATTCATTCACACAATTTTACCAATACAGTACATGCAATGATTACAGTTCTGTTATATTGTGCGCCGGAATGAACGTGGGATATAATTATGTGCAGTTATACAAAGATGTGTGTGTTTTTCTAAATTTAATGGGTTTGACCTATACTACCAAAAAATGTGGGTCATGACTTGATGTCCATGGAAAAATGTGGGTCCCTAGACCCACTAAAACCTCTTAATTCAAAGAGAGATGATCCAAAATCGGTAAGCAGTAAGCTTTAAGTGTAATTTTCAAACATCCCAATATTTTTGTCCACGTTTTCGACAGCTTGACCACCATTCGGTGCCTTGCGGACGGACTTCCCTACAGCCGTAGTTTCCTTCCTACTCCTCTCTGTGTGACAGTTCAAAGTCTGGCAGCCCACGGATGCACCTTACAATTCAAACCAGACAGCCAATGGCAAGCCTACTCGGCCTTAACAGTCACTCGCGACATTTGCACCACAAAGGAAGGCCCTGGTTGATTCATCAACGCCCCTACCCTCGCTCTTTCCATGCTCCTCACATCCCCCTTTCACCCCCTTTCCCTTACCCTGGTGACTCCACCTCTCTCATCTTTTGTGCTTGGCTACCCCAAATCCCCCCTTGACCCTCCTCCTCCTCCTCCACTAATCTCCTGTGTGCCCATAGGGATTGAGTGCTTCAGTGCACCCTCACGGGACACAACGCGCTCCGGTCTCATTTGCAGAAGCGCCTCTGTGTGGTGTCATTTTTGTCTGCATGTAAACACATTTATGCAGAGAATTTGCTCTGCTTGTTAGTGATCACTGTCATTAGGTAAAGCACATTGGTTTGTGGGCAATTGACGTCATTTTCTTCTCGTGTTTCAGCGCTAATGTATCTATTAGGACCCCCGCCACCCCACATCCCTACAGACACACATACAAGGTTCCCATGGGGTTTGAAAAAGGCCAATATTGCCCTGAGTGGGCTTTGTATTTCTCATTTAGTGGCTCTATAGGAACAGTGATCTCACAGGAGGGCCAAGTGGACCATGCAGTACCTAGCCATAGACACATACACAAACATTACAGTACTCACAAAAAGTTCATGGTGCCTTGATATACAAGCGACACAAAGTACGATTTTTTCCGAGATACTATCCATCGATCATCGGATTTTTTTGCTTTCATTTGTGAATGCTAACTTGTGATGGGAATGACTCAACTCACTTCATAGCAAGCAACGGTTTGGCAGATAACATGAGTAAGTATTCTCAAAAAGAGTCCTCAAGTTGTTTATTGCCACTCTTCAGCTTAAGGTTACTTTCAAACTAGACATAAAACAAAGACAATGTGTGTTGTGTATTTCCGCTAGCATAATACTAACATTCAATGGGAAACACTGCAGGCATGCACACAGGATAACAATTACCATTTACATGGTGGTGGTGTTACACTTTAAGCAACAGATATCTGAACACAAACTGTGTACCAACACATATGGACAGATAACACAACAATACTCAGAGGCATATATTATTTACCCTTTGCAAAGAAATGATGCCGTACTAAGGTGAGAGCCGCACAAGGAGCATTGAGGAATAGTGTGACAAAACTTTAATTCCATTCAATTGTACCTAATAACTGTTTTTAGCATTTTTTTATAAAACATAATGTTATAGAGTGCTAGAAGTGCTTTTGACTTTTTCCCTATATTTAGTTCGATGTTTGCTGAACGTCTGAATGAACAAAGTGTTCCAACTTTCTGTTCTCTAACAAGGAGCTCAATGACAAAAACAACCACACACACAACAGATCAGATTACGCCATGCAATTTTGAGGAATGTCTACTTTTACTACTTTCTGTCACTATTCCAGTCCCTTTCTGGCTCAGTGGCAACCTGCAAATGAAAACTTTGTTGTCATGAAGAAAAGTGGACCAATTGGACCAGGAAATGTATTGCTACGGAAGAGGATTTGGGCCAGTGGGGGGGAAATAGGTTGGCAAGATTCTCACTTTTATCTCAGAATTCTGACGTTGGAGTGAGAATTCTGACTTTGAAGTCAGTTACTAAAAGTAACTTTAAAGTCAGATTCTGAGAATAAAGTCAGAACTGACTTTAAAGTGAGAATTCTGACTTTAAAGTTTGAAACAGAGTCCTGACAGAATCCTCACTTTAAAGTCAGAATTCTCAGTGAGAATTCTCTCATTCTTTGAATTTAGAATTCTGAGAATAAAGTCAGAATTCTGACTTTAAAGTGAGAATTCTGAGAATAAAAGTGAGAATCTTGCCAACCTTTTTTTTTTTCCACAGCCCTAATCTTCTTCCGTATATTGCCATTGTGTGGATCAAACATCTGTTGTGATTTTTTTTGCTGTTCAGCTGCTTGTTACAGAACAGCAAGATGTGCAAAAAAGTACTAGAACATTGAACTGTTGGACATGTGCATTCAAAGGTTTAGAGAAGGTGAAATTAAATTCACCTGTTAAGGTAATGGTTAAAGTGGTTTAGGTTCATCCTGAAATTCCACCCTAACTTATCCTTATCTTTTTGTGAGTTGTGTATACAGTTGGCATTTAATAAGCAGGGTGACTGTAGTATCACATTTTACAGAAAATGTGGTGAAAAAAAGTTTATAATTACGTCAATTGGACACAGTTTCTCATTCACTAGCATTAGAAAGTGCGTCCAAACTTTTGACTGGTAGTGTATTCCTTCAAATGTCAAGGAATTAACAAAATCAAAATGAAATAAATTGTGTCTCCTCATCAGGTCCTCCGAAAGATCCTCTGTATCAGTCTGAAAAATGCACTGTCCCGCACAGCCTTGACCGCCCTCTCCCATTGGCTCTCTTCCTTCCACAGACCCAGACGCTTCTTCTCCGCTTTAAACTCTGCCCTGTGCAGCCGCTTGTGCAGACGCCAGTATAAGCGCGTGTCCTGCGAGAGCCCAGTGACGGGAGCAATGCGGGCCAGACCTAGACTCAGGGCCTCCTCATTCACGGAGTGGCCCCAGGGTGACCCCTGCTGGACAACAGCGGGAGGACAATGAGGTCATGGTTTGGGTTATTCGACGGGGAGGGGGGTAATTAATCCACCTTGCTGCGAGCTACAAAACAATGCAGCGTGTCATCCTGTCGGCTGATCAGCTTCAACCACACTGTCTGAGCGGGAAGTACGCTCCTCTGCAGCCATAACTTGCCGTCTGCAGTCAGATCCACGCCAGCGAGGTTCACCAGCATGGGCGACGTGGGCACACCTGACCAGACTAATGAACACAACATTTAAATGAATAAACTT